>NC_079228.1:20375608-20608108 GCF_029633865.1 Lampris incognitus
CTCTTGAGAACATTTCTTTCCATTTCAAGGTTGGTTTATTCTCTCTCGCAATACTTTTTTTTTATTCTCTTGATATGTAAAAAAAACATGTTTTATACTCTTATAACAAATCTAAGTGCAAATGTGCAAATGTATAAATGTACATGAATATCTTAGCAGCACCAGTCATTTCCTCTTATTTCGCCTGTATAAGTCAACCCTTGTGTGTATATATCTGAAGATTGTTGTGTTGTTGTAGTGTTGTTATTCTATGTTAGGCACACTGAGAGAGCCACGAAACCAGAGTCAAATTCCATGTATGTGCAAACCTACATGGCCAGTAAACATGATTCTGATTCTGACCAGCATATTCATCACAGAGGACATCACAGTGTTTTCTGACCCACAGCACACACAGCAAAGGCACAACACAAAACATGCAACTGTACAGCCAATGAACTATACATCACTGTAGATGGCCCGCACTCTGGGCAGAAGACAAGGAAACAAGCAAGGCATGAGCACTGGCAGTGGAGCTTAAGCATCATGAAGCAGCACCAGGTTACTGATTGGCTTTCGGTGATGTCGCATGGACAACCAAAGGGGCTTTTGAGTCTTCATAACGTGGCACATTTATTAACAAGCCATGGCTCAAAACACTATTGCAGAAGAAGAGGAGATATGTTCACAAACAAGGTAAAGTAAAAAATCTCTATACTTATATGTGTGCCATGAAGAAATGGCTAGGTTTCGTGCTCAGTGGCAGACATATTACACAGCGGAAACAATTATTCGAGGGAGCTGATTTGAACGGTGATTGAGCCATTCTCCCATAGCCATCACACCACGTGACCAAAAGGGATGTAATGATGATGTGTTAAATTACCTGGTGCCACTTTAACAGCACAAAGAGGCTCAACTGGGATGTTAAAATACCACAACTGCTTCTGTCAGACATGTGGTCAGGTCTAAAAGCCAAAGCTCGGGTCGGTTTATCAAAGAACAGCTGTTTTGTTTGTTTTCACCTAACAGGTTGAATGGCAGAGTTGGAGTCCTTCTCTTTAGGCCGAGGATACGGTTCCCAGTGGAAATCCAGCCTCCAGTCGAACACACCCCTGACCGGCCACTGGGTGGCGTTGTAGCGCAGGGTCTGCCAATCAATCACATCCATGACGGGGGAAACCACCCTTGTCCTGCACAAAGGCAGCATGGAGACACGTTCATGTAGGGCCTCGTTTCATTCCAGCAATAACATTGCAGTGATTTTCGCATTCATCCTGAGGTAAATGACGATGCATCCAAAAAAAAAAAAAGGGCTTCTGTCAGTAGTTCCTAACTAGCAGACCCCCCCCCCCCATCATTTCAACCTGAGTTTCTAGGTGAGGTGGCTACTGCGATAAAGGAGAGTGGCCAGAGAAAGAGCTTTTGTTGTCTGTGTGGGGGGGAAAGTGTGGTTGTCTCTTTAGGGATGAGTAAGTGAGCCGTACGAGAGAGAGAGACAAACAGACAGACAGACAGACAGACAGACAGACAGACAGACAGACAGACAGGGTGTGTGTGTGTGTGTGTGTGTGTGTGTGTGTGTGTGTGTGTGTGTGTGTGTGTGTTAGACAGTAACAGCTTGACTTAGCAACACAGCTCAACATCAACATCACACGCTCCCTTGGTTGAGGTTTGATACGTTTTCTAACAGAAAGAAAACCCGTCTTCTAATGTGACGGTGAGGGAGGACGGAATGAAGGGGATTACAGATGGAGAAGGCAGGGATGGGAGAAGGGTCAAACATGTGGTTGAGGGAGTTGAGTGGTTACAGATTCCAGGCTAAGAGTTCAGTCTAATTACCTAGTCTAATTAGAGCCGCCACGCCGCAGGCAGCCCGAGACACAAGACCAGAGCCAAATCATGAGAGCGGAGGGTTTGGATACACAACACGTACATCCCCTGCCTTACTAATGAATAAAGACAATATGTAACTCTAAACCCTCAGCCCTACTTTGCACACACATACACACACACGCACACGCACACAAACGCACACACGCGCGCAGACACACACGTGCCCGCTCTCTCTCCCTCTCTCTCTCCCTCTCTCACACACACACACAACTCGAAGTGGTTCTGGGTGTGCATTTGTGTGAGAGAAGTGCAAGAACCAAAGACAGCAACACGGAGGCAGGCCTACTCATGAACGGAATCACAGCTGCTGAGGAAATGTAACTTCTCCTCATCATATTTGGGCCCTTGTGACTTAAGTTGACAAGTCAACAACTGTGTTGGCCCATCCGACCCTCCCTCGGCGACCCTGCAGGGGGCTCTACATGCCGTATGGTGTGCATGTTTTACCTGTCCTGGGCCACTCTCTCCAGCAGCGGTTCCAGCCAGCCCTTGAGACATTCGCAGTGAGAGTCCATAAATACCAGCACTTCACCCGCAGCCCTGGCAGCACCCAGAGAACGGCATCCCCCAATGCCCAGGCGTTTAGTGCTGCGAATCAAGCGCACCCCATCCAGATGCGCTACATACTCACTCAGCACGCTCTTTAGGTGGCCTGAGGAAAGCAGGGACAATCAGACAGAGAGATGTGGTAAACAAAGCAACCACAGGATGGGTGGATGGATGTCTAGATAGATGGATGGATGGATGAATATCTAGATAGATGTCTAGATAGATGGATGGATGGATGGATGTCTAGATGGATGGATGGATGGATGGATGTCTAGATAGATGGATGGATGGATGGAGGGATGTCTAGCTGGATGGATGGATGGATGGATGGGAACACTGACAAGTTTTTAGGGTGTTGGTCCTTATCCGATGCGAGGGTTTAAGGACAGGATGTTGTGTTGCTGTAAAGCCCCTTGAGGCAAATTTGTAATTAGTGACATTGGGCTACACAAATAAAACTGACTTGACTTGACAAGTGAATGCAGAGACCGGCCAGAAAAGCAGAGATGAGCAGAAAAATCCCACCATGCTGACTGAGGTCATCCAGGAGCAGAACTTCTCGCAGGTGCTGCTTGGGTGCCGTGTCCAGCACACTGTGCACAGTGCGCAGAAGCGTGGACCAAGCCTCGTTATGGAAACAGATAACAACGCTGGCTGACGGCAGGGACTCGCTGTATTGCTCTCCCATACACCTGTTGATGTCAGGTCTGATTACCCCAAATCCAACATACATTATTGAAACTAACGAGCTTTAACATGGCAAAGAAAAAGTATTCTGTAACAAATAGCCAGTTTTTTGGGGGGGGTTTTGTTTTGTTTTGTGTTCCCCCACCCCCTTTGGTGTGTGTGTGTGTGTGTGTGTGTGTGTGTGTGTGCGTGTGCGTGTGTGCGCGCGCGCACCAGTTTTTCTATCCTAATGGGGACCAAATGTCAGAAAAACCTGAAACCACCTACCTTGTGGGGACATTTTACAGGTCCCCATGAGGAAAAGGGTCTGGTTTAGGGTTAAGGTTAGAATTAGGATTAGGTTAGGTTAGGTTAGGGTAAGGGTTAGGGTTAGGCATGTAGTTATGATGATTAAGGTTAGGGTTAAGAGATAAGGAATGAATGTTATCAATGAGAGGTCCCCACAAGTGTAGGGTGACATGGGGTGTGTGTGTGTGTGTGTGTGTGTGTGTGTGTGTGTGTGTGTGTGTGTGTGTGTGTGTGTGTGTGTGTGTGTGTGTGTGTGTGTAATGTTCGGTATCCCCCATGCGTTTTTGGCCAGTCAGGCACTGCGCAGGGGCACTTACGCAGGGTTGCGCGCCTCGGGCAATCCGCGGCGCAGTGAAATCCGCTCGCTGGCCACCTCGTTGAAACCGTATTTCTGCACTGAGCTCACCTCCACATCCTTCTGCAAACTTCCCGGCTTCACTCTCGGGGATTTTCCTTTATCTCCGTGCGTCAGGAACGTCGGTGCGGCGGTGCCCTTATTAGCCCCCGGCAGAAGCACCCTGTAAGTCCCCTTCTTCTGCGGCGCAGCCGGCGTGGCCCTGCTGCGCTGCGCGAAAGACGGCACAATTAAAAGCTGGTCCTCCTGGAGAGAGGTGAGAGGAGGCAGATCCAGACCTCCGGCCGCTGCTGAGTCGCGGGAGTCCACGATGACTTCCAAGTCCACTGGACTGTGGACCCGATGGTGGAAGCTGCGAGAAGGGCTCGGGACTCTCCGCTGGTTCTGGTCTCGGTACAGCAGGTCTGTGACTCCCAGCATAACCAGAGCGAGGACAAGGAGCAGAAGCCAGAGACAGAGCATCCGCTGCCGGAGAGCTCTTCCTCTGCCCCACAGCCTCATACTGACGAAGGACACTCACTATACTGAGTTTACAAGTTACTTCAATGCTGTTTTTTCTTACCCCGTTTCTCCATCATGGACCAGCATAAACTTTGATGTTGATTACATTTCACCAAATCGGAGATTGTAAAAAAAGAGAGAGAAACGAAAAGGAGAGAATAACCAGGCAATTAAAAGTTACAGGAACTTCAGTTTCAAGATTATTAGTTCATCGGATGAAAGGTGCACATCTGCAAGATGTGGTAGTTGGGACACCACTGATAAAGATGACAGGTTCAGGGCAAAGACCCTCAAACTTGCTCATGCTGGTGGAGGTGCGCACGCTTCTCTCATCCAATGCATCCCGCGGTCCTAGAGCCCATGCGCAAACTTGAACTCGCGAACTCGCGGAGATTTAAAATACGACTAACTTCCAACATCCCGTTTATGGGGGAGAAAGGGGGCAGCATTAAAGCTGTCCATTATAGCCTATGCAGTTATCACGAACGATATTTCTTGATAAACTCCGATTCCACATGTGTGTGATGTTTTTCCTCGCGGGCTGTGTTTCTGGCGGGGGCGTTTTCCCGGTGCGTCATGCATCATCAAAGCTGCGCTCGCGGGCCAGCTGGCGGCGGGGCTCCCGGTCTCATGACCGTCTGTTTGTGCTGGGAGGCCGGGCGGCCACAGGCACCATCCCTCCGCTTTTCATATTGGATCTTGGCAGAATCCACTGGGGTTTTGTTTTCTCTTCTTCTTCTTCTTCTTCTTCTTCTTCTTCTTCTTCTTCTTCTTCTTCTTCTTCTCTTTCTTCTTCTTCCTCTGAATGGAGCCGGTGTGCGTGCATGGCTCACAGAACGCTCTTGTCTCCGCTTTTGAACCGACAGATTAGATTCGTTTCTGAAAACCTCTGGCGTGTTTTCCGGATGAGGCGTGCGTCAGTGTTCTTGCGGCGCTTGTAACTTTTCCAAGGAAACACTTAAAGTGGAAGCGAGTGATCTGATTTAACTGCTCATCTCTAAAAGCAACATGACATACAGGCTAATAAAACATTCAGCAAATTCTTTTCATGTTTATATGACTGATATTGTGTACTTTATACCTCAGCTGTCTCAAGAAGTGTGCAGGATCGGTCTCTGCAGGGGCGACGTGTCTCACGGTCGTTTGGTAATCGGAGGGTCGCTGGTTCGATCCCAGCTCCTGCAGAGAGCGTGTTAAAGTGTCCTTGAGCAAGATGCTGAACCCCCTAATTGCTCCTGATGAACAGGTTGGCGCCTTGCATGGCAGCATCCACCACCAGCGTATGAATGTGTGCGTGTGAATGTGAGGTATCACTGTAAAGCACTTTGAGTGGTCGGTAGACTAGAAAAGTGTTATATAAATGCAGCCCATTTATAAATGCAGTCCAGTGATAAATGCAGTCCATTTACCTGTCTGTCCAACTTTAGGTGCACCTGGTCAGCACAGAGCCTTGCAGATGGGGGTCAACTTTTGCTCTCCGCAACATCCAGAGTGCAGTAAAGTGATAAATATTCTATTTCATCCATTCGGATGCATTTTACTGACATTTATGGAGTGATTTGAGGAAACTTACTCCACTCCAAAGCATTTCAATCACCATGATGATATATATATGAACTACGACCACTGTAAAAAAGAATAATCTGCTGGTTTAACTTAAAAGGTAAGGCAGCCTATTACAAGTCCTTTTTCTGAGTAATCTCAACTGTGCAAAAATCGATCAATGATCATTTCTCCATAATATGGGGGCTACCATTGATCATATGAGTTCTGCACACTCTAGTTGAGATAAGTCAGAAAAGGGCTTGTAATAGGTTGCCTTACTTTTTTTTAAAAGTTAAACCAGCAGATTATTTTTTACAGTGCAAGTTATCACATTTGTTGGACCCATGGATCACACTCATATGACGTTTCAGTCATGCATGGAGCTCCATGTCAAACATTTGGGTGTCCCTGATCTCTGATGTGAACACTGGGATCATTGTGACATTAGCGAAATGCTGCTGCTGCTGCTGCTGCTGCTGCTGCTGCTGCTGCTGCTGCTGCTGCTGCTGCTGCTGCTGCTGCTGCTGCTGCTGCTGCTGCTGCTGCTGCTGCTGCTGCTGCTGCTGCTGCTGCTGCTGCTGCTGCTGCTGCTGCTGCTGCTGCTGCTGCTGCTGCTGCTGCTGCTGCTGCTGCTGCTGCTGCTGCTGCATGCTACTTGGCAGTGCTGACAGGGTTTTGGAGCCAGTTTGGCAGCATGTAGACACCAATTCAATGTCTGTGTGTGACTGTTTGGCAACCTTTGCGTCTGTGATTACTTCTGAGGGCTCCATGTCTGTGTCACATTGTAAAGGGACATTCCCACTCCACCGGATGAAAGGGCAGAGCCCCTGATGACGATGATTACAGAATACACAGGAGGAGGGGACATCCACAGACAGACAGTTGACAGAGAGAGACAGAAGTTGAAAGAGAGGGGGAGGAGTTGAGAGAGCTCAATAGAGCGAGAGAGAGCGGAGAGAGAGAGAGAGAGAGAGAGAGAGAGAGAGAGAGAGAGAGAGAGAGAGGAGAGGAGAGAGAGAGAGAGAGAGAGAGAGAGAGAGAGAGAGAGAGAGAGAGAGAGAGAGAGAGAGAGAGAGAGAGAGAGAGAGAGAGAGAGAGAAAGCAAGCAAGATGGGCTATGAGATGAAGGCGTTGAGAAAAAAAGAGACAGACGAAAGCAGGCAGAGAGCAGAAAGAGACAGGATGAGGGAGTGAGAAAAGTCAAAGTTACAGGGAAGGGACCGTGGAAAAATATTAAGCCCAGGCCTTTACAACAGCACTGAGAGAGAGAGAGAGAGAGAGAGAGAGAGAGAGAGAGAGAGAGAGAGAGAGAGAGAGAGAGAGAGAGAGAGAGAGGACGGGTATCATCTTGACCGGACCTCCAATTACTGAAATATGTTTGTAACCACATGTTTTGAGGATAACTCGGTCTGTATTTCTAGTGCTGCACAGTGAACACTCCCATATGTTCCAGTCCCCAGCCAAAACAAAGCGAAGTGAAGGTTCTACTGCCAGCATAGTTCCAGACTAACTCACACACACACACGCACACACATGCACGCACACGCAAACACGCACACACACGCACACACAGAGTCTAAGGGCAGGGTCTAGTCCCACACATCCTCGAGAATGTTCCTGCATTCCTCCATCTCCTAAGAGCCAACTCTGTAAATGAGAAAGCAGGACAAGTACTTGCATGCCGTCTCCCTTCACACACACACACACACACCACACACACACACACACACACACACACACACACACACACACACACACACACACACACACACAAGCAGACACAACACAATAAAAGTGGAGGACGCACAGGTTGGACTGCGAATGTCTGGGTCTACATCCAAGGCCATCCACATTTCTGTTTTGCAGCCAGGGATGTCTGAAGCTCTCTATTTAGAGAGGGGGGGGGGGGGGGAGCGAGACAGATAGAGACAGAGACAGAGAGACAGAGACAGAGAGTGTGAAATGGTGCTGCCCTCTGCTGGTGGATGAGCAGTACTGTTCACCAATATATTTGACCCCCCCACCAACCATCACACCTGACCTGACTGTAAACCCTTACATACTGTTCATACCTTTACAGTAAGGACTGGGTCAATTTTGACCGTGCCCAATAATTCCCCTCATAACAAGCGTCTATATCAAATTTTGAACCACAGATCTGTTTGGAATGTAGGCATAAATAGTCTGACATTAATAAATGGGTGATTAATTCTTAATTAATGTTTCAGAGACTAGGGAGAGTGTATTTTTTTTTAGGTTTTACGCCACCCATTTATGGAGAAAAAGCATCAACTATCGCACAATATTATGTCTAATTTACCTAAGGCATGAATACATAACAGCCATACTGATTTAAATATGCTTTATTGAAACTGAAAATGGCAAGAACATATAACCATTTATAAGCATTACAACTACTACAACACTGTCCTCACTGATTTACCATAAAAATCCTCATAATTACTATGTAATTATAATTATTAGCTATTAATTCAACATTAGCTAACATTTAACCAACAAAAGAAACAAAAAAATGCTAATTGCAAACTAGTCTGTGCATATGAAACCTTGCATATGTGGCTGTTGCATGTGTGTTTCCCACGTTTGCAGCAAGTTGTCCCTGTTTTCTAGTCTTTTGGGGGCAGGGCAGAAGTTGCATCTCCTCTTCTGACTCTTTGTGGGGGCTTCTTGTGGGACTTCTTGTTGATCGGCACCAGGTTCAAGTGGCTGCACTGGCCTGAACAGTGCAGGTTGTTTCCAGGGGCGGCTGCTGGATTTTGGTGGCCCTAAACAAAGATTTTATTTGGGGCCCCCAAAACATTTAGAAAGATAGAGAGAGCAGCCTTGTTTTTTTTGTTTTTTTTGTTTTGTTTTTTTTAATCTCCACCAAGCATAAGCATTTCAGAATCAGCATCTATATGCATTTATTATCTCTAGCCAGCTTGCCAAGTTAAAACTGACTGTGGCTGTGTTCCGTTTAATTCAGTCAACAGCACGACTTTAATGTAGCAAGAAAAACAACTGTCAGATTCATTCAATCAGATTCAACAAACAATCACATACCTTTATCCTGTGTTATTTTTTACACCTCCAGTTTTTTCTTCTTCCGCCCTTTAGCGCTACTCGGGGACGTTATGGTTTTTCAGACGGGGAGCGGCAGGTAGGGAGGCTCGGGCAATCTGTCAGGCGGGCGCAATCCTGTGAAACTGTCGCGGTCGTGCTCGTCTCACGCGCACGCCTGCCCGCTGCCAGAGTGGAATCTTCTGGAACTTTTTTTCCCCTACGCGATGCGCAGTGTCACCCCACAAAATGGACGAGAGGGGGCGCCCCGCTGGCTGACACCACATAAGGCTGATTCCTTACCGCAGCGGCCTGGGTTCGAATCCGGCCCGGGCCCTTTGCTGCATGTCCTCCCCGCTCTCGCCCCTGCCTTTCCTGTTTCTCTCGACTATCGCTATGAAATAGAAAAGGCAGAAAATGCAAAACAAAACTAAAAATCAAAATGGATGAGAGACTGATCCTTGCCGTGTACACGTTTTTATGTTATTTAGTTATAGACTCTTTTTCAATATTTCTAGAAGATATTTTGATATGTTGCTATAGCCTATAAAGAAAATACTGTAACGTGGACGGATAAATAGACTCGCTAGCCCTTGGCTAACGGGTCGGGCCCTTCAGTCGACTGCTTGACGTTTTCGCCCACGGTGCGGGAGAGCCGGGTTCGCGTCCCGGCTGCGGCGGTTCCCGGACTGCCCCCTGAATTCGCTACATTGGTGTGAGAAGTGGGATGGCGAGGCCATTGGAAGCGCATGCGCCCAGAGGCGTGAGGGAGCTGATATGCTGAAGAGGGGGGTAGTGTAACGTGCACGGATAAATAGACTCGCTAGCCCTTGGCTAACGGGTCGGACCCTTTACTCGACTGGCCAACGAAGTCGCCCGTGGTGCGGGAGACACGGGTTCGCGTCCCGGCTGTGGCGGCGGTTCCCAGGCTGCCCCCCGAATTCGCTACAATACAATTGTACCGGCAGGATACAGTAGTGCACAGAAGCCGTTTCCGTGGTTACCACGCATGGAGTGCCTGGCGTTTACCCGCAGATTGTCTGTCTGCTTGTCTATTCTCATGAGGAAGCGCATCAAGACCCCACGGACCCAAGTGGGTACGCAGTGCGGAGTTTCGCTTACCGTCTGACCGATACTCGGTTCATCAAAACAAGTTGCGAGTGGCGATTAATCGCTGTACTAACCAGCAGAGTGACTCACCAAGATGGCGCTTCAATACCAACCCCCCCCCCCAACCGCGTCCTAGCAGTTGTGCCCCTAAACAACCTCGGAGTGTTTATGCTAGCGGCTAGCACTAGTCCCCCACCCCTTTTTTCTCCCCAGTTGTACCTGGCCAATTACCCTACCCTTCACATCCGGCTTCCCACCCACAGACACGGCCAATTGTGTCTGTAGAGACGCCCGACCAAGCCGGGGGTGACACAGGAATTCGAACCGGCTGGCACTAGTTGTGTCACAAAAGAGTCACAAGGACCTTTCCAAGCTCCTCCAACAAGAACCTCGTCCAGTTCCTCTTGCTTGCCCTCCAAGTAGCGTTCCATTCACTCCGTATGACAGATGCATTGTAGGTCAATGTGTAAATGATGTTATGGAATATGGCCAGAGGCCAGCGGGCTGCCCTCCTATGTGCCTGTTACTTTGTCAAGGCTGTCCACTCCATCTTTGCTGGGATCGTATTAAAGGATGATGGCTGGTTTTCTGTACTCCCCAGCGCTGACCTCTGCTACCTGTGCTCATAAGGATGACATTCTTGCATTTCTTTTGCATGTACAAGAAAACTGTGGTGTCATGGGTGAACTCGGGCTTGGAAGACAAGACGCCTCAACCTCTTGTTGCAATCAGAGCAGGTTGCAGTTTGGGACTGTTCATAGTGCCCTCATAAAAAACATGGACATGGCATGTACAGTTCACAGTTTCAGGGTTCCCTAAAACGACCATTTTCCTTTATTCAAACCCACATTGGTGGATCTAAACTTCATTTCAATAGATACGGGTCAAATTGACCCGAAACAGCATCAATGTCCAGAAATTTGTAGCACCTGCACCAAACTAAAAAAAAAAATCTAAATATTTTCATTTTGCCAACTTTGGGTCACTTTAGGAAAAGTCATCACATTCCAGGCTAACAGAATGGCATTTAGGGTGTTTCAGCTGCTGTCAAACGTCAGAACGGGTCGGATTTGACCCGGACAGTAAGGGTAAACAACAAATTGGTCCAGGAGAAAACGTACCATCATCATGTGATATAATTCAGCAGCAATGGGTCAGAGAGTTATCACTTATTTGACGCTATCAGACCTCAACTGTACCAACATGTGAGTTATAAAGGAACAGCAGTGCATTAGACTATTTTATCATTTTGAACCACAAATTCACGCTCTGTTAGAGTGGGTGCCGTGCCGTCTGTAATTAGTCACATAGGGCAAACGGACTGGATTCAAAGCCATGCAGCTATAGCGCAAAATGTGAAGACTCACTTGGGCATACCTGATGTGGCTTGCAGCAATTACTCAATAAGATCAATAACCTTATCATTATCAAGATTCATAACTCGTCAGGTAGGGGCATCCACACTTGGCAGCAAAAAGAAATTGCACACATGCCAACCAAAGATGTTAAATTACCTTTCTTTTTTTTTCATTAGGCTGGAGGGCTGCATGGTGTGCTTTGAACACATATTACTGTCCACTTCAGTGGCCCCAAGACACGGCCATTTTAAGATCTGTCAATAACGGCAGATTGATTTGGACGAGGCTTATCCAAACCGTTTGTCATCTCAAGATTCCATGACGTCACCATAAGACGGGACAAACTTGTCCTTTATAAAACAGACGTGATTTGTTTCCGTGCGAGATGTCAAATATGTTTCCCAATCCTCCTTGTGACAGAGGGAGGACAGCTGATGGCATCACATGTTGCTCCGTGCTGAAAGTGGAGGGAAGTGGGACACGTGACCTGCGAAGCCGCAGCCCGTCCCGATGCGCACCGCCTACTGCGGCAGCCCTTACCTGCGCCGCAAGCAGACACAACAGTTTTGGGGGGGGGGGGTTACATCGCGATTATGAAAACTAAACAATTGGTGGACAAATGAAAACGCACGCGCGCGCGCGCTCACGAAGACCTTTTATTCCCATACAGTCAAACTTGAATACTAATCATTCACATACGGATGAAGATGACCACTTTACAGACATAAAACAATTTCTAGAAAAATATTTTTTGGTCTCATCCCTTTTTTTTCTACCTCTCAAGAGAAACTTCCACTTTTCATCAAAAATCAGTTTCAATTTACAGGAAATTCCACAAAAATTCGTTTGAATACATTCGTATGAATACAATAACACCTTTCATTTGTTTTGATTTGTTTTGTTTTTGTTTTTTTCCTTAAAAGGTGTCTCTTGTCATCATCAAGGATCCTTAAACGTCCGTGGGATCAATGTTAAACATGCTGCGGGCGTCCGACACGGCGTTATCTGAGAGGCTATTGGCCCTGAGAGTTTTATTTTCCTCTAGAAAACCCCGTCACTGTTGGGGCCAAGGGGGGACCATGAGTGATCCACATGAGACAAGTTAACGAGGGATGAGCTGCATCTCGTTAGACGACATCACATGTTCGTGCGTGCAATATTAGATTACAAAATATTCGTTTACGAATGGGGAGGTACTTGGAGAACACGGGACTGGTATGGGAGAAGTTATTTTGCAGGGGTCTGGTTGAGGGGACGCATCTTCCCAAGGCGTCTTAAGTTGATATATATATATATATATATATATATATATATATATATATATATATATACATATCTATATCTATATCTATATAGCACTGCAACTTGATATTCCTGATAGAAGGAAATGGGAGGTCTGCGCTGTATATTTGTTTTGGCGTGCGCGTATTTCGTTCATCGAGCCGATGGACGCAAAAGTGAGTTTTTTTGTTCCTTTCTTGCAACGCTATGAACTCTGTCAGCCTGTCTGTATATTTGTATGGATGTCTTTACAGCTGTGCTTGAGGTGTAGGACAGAAAAATGTTATGTATTTGTGCAATAGCTCCGCTTTGGGAATCCTTCACTGTACTGTTGAATGTGACGTTTCACAGGTATCCCCCTTCCGCTCGCATCGATTATCTCATCACGGGAACGTCGGAAGGAGATGGCGGGACGGACTTTTAAGAAACGGACTTTAGCCTATGTTTCGATTTCTATGTTTGAGTCCTATGTTTTCTTTTCTTGCCACTTCTGGCTGACCTCGCTGACTGCGTCTATGGTCGCCTGTCACTCACTGTCCCGTGAATCCAATTAGGGCGCACGCGCTGCCATCGAGTGCGCAAGCGCGCCCTAATTGACTTCCGCGTTAGAGCGACAACTAATTCGGCCTTTCACCGATTTATAAAATGAGATGGAGCGGTGGGGGGAAAACCAGATTTCTGCATAAGAAGTTTTATTTTATTTTGTGACGGCCTACATCTTAACTTTGTTCTCTATGGTATCAAACTTGTCTGCTTTCAGATGTTACTTTTAAGGAGCCATGCTGGGTATCAAAATATAATTCTTCCCGTTTTATTTCGTTGGTTTTGGATTTTCAATTGACAGGTTTCAAGGAAACGTTAAGAGACACAAGAATGAAGAAGAAAGTTTTTGTACTTCCCTTGCAGCTCATCACTGATTGGTGCTTCTGGTGATAACCATGGACTCTTACGAAACTTTAGTGTGATGGATGTAAAAATAATTTCCTTTTCTTACTGACCAACCTTTTTCATGGTCCAGACAGCCATTTTTTTATGCCAACGCGTAAAAAGGAGGAGGAAAAAGGGATTAGTATAGGGGAATCACTATTCAGTGAGGGAATGGGTGAGGGGATCTCTATCTATTTATTTATTTATCAAGAATTAGAAAAGAGTTGCGTGTGTTTTGTCCAGTGAATGTAATTCTCTGTACAGTTTTATTTTTATTACCTCCTCAACAGTGGGAAAAGTCAGAAATATCATCTGGAAAACGACGTTATAGTCCACACAACTCCAAAACTTGTTCTTATGAAAAGAGAGAAAGCAAAGCAATAAACCAAATGTCATCTATTCATCGATGAATATCAGGTAGCTTTCCCCCCTTTTTTTATTCAAATGGGAAAAGGAAAACAATGGAAAGGTTTGGAATACAAATCCTCTCTTCACGCCAACTTTCCATGAATGATAAAGGGACATTACACCACTTGTCATTTTTGGTTAACTCCTCAACTTACCTCAATGGTGTTTTAGAATCTACATTTGGGACTCGCTAACCCCCTCCCCCCTTCTCTAGCATACAGGGACATGTTCCCTCACAAACATCCCGGACCAGGGAAGCTTCCCTTTCCAATCCCAGATATCCCAGGATGGGATCCTGACAGCAAGTCGTGGGACGATTACCTCTACCCACCGTTTGGCCCTAAACCAAAGGAGCTCACGCACAGAAAAGGTACAGTAAACCTCGTGGTTTCTCAATACTGGCATTTATTTCTTGCGACACTTGGACCCTTTGAGTCATTGACCAGTACTGTATGCTCTCTTTCACAAGGCAAACCGCTCAAAGTTCAGCTGACCAGCGACAGTCCTGCTATCAACGGGTCCTCCATCTCCTTCACTGCAAAGCTGCAGTACCCGCCGTGCCAGAAAGAGGATGCCAATGGGGACCTAGTGTGGGATGAACACTGTGACGATGGTACGGAGGTGGGGGCCTCAGGTGTTTCCCAAAGGCTACACCTTACTGTGGCACACCAACCCACCCCACCCTACACCAGCACAAACACACCGTTTCAAAGAAATATTTTTGCAGATGGGTAAAACTGGGGAGGCAGTATAAGCAACTCCAGAATAGATAAAACAAAGCCAAATAGATACGAGATGTCCATTTATTCTGTAGTTGAAGTGAAAATCGTCTGATAAAAGGCCTCTCCTGATGTGACACGCGGTGGGGCTCAAAGGTGAGGTGGGGGGGGTCCCCAAAGTTTTGGATTTGGGTTTTCTAATGGCTTTATGGTCTATGCCACACATTGTTATGGGCTAAAATTTCTACCAAGGCCTCTCTCCCCTGAAAATACATGACACCCTGTCCAGAAGGTTTATAGTTTTCATATAATTAAAATGCTATGTGTCTCTAGTTGACTGTGCCCCTCCCCTTACCTCCACTTACCAGCCAATGGACAGGTGCACTCCGGCTATGTGTACAATTGGACTTCTTGGCTGGACGACTACGGCTTTGGGAAGTGTCCGGACCCAAAGAGATGCAATGTGTTCCCTGATGGGAAGCCCTTTCCTCAAAGCAATGAATGGAGACGCAAATCCTACGTCTATGTGTGGCACACCATGGGTGAGAAGGGACACAAACACAGACACCCGTACGATCACACACAAACTAGATACCCATGAACACAAGGGTAGGGACACACACACACACACACACACACACACACACACACACACACACACACACACACACACACACACACACACACATAGACGTGTAGGTGCACAGGCACTATCTGTGAGGGTGGTGCTGTGTCAAGTCAAGTCAAGTTGCATGTCATATCCTGAATAAAACAACTGCAACAAATCAAAGAAAGCAAGCAAGACAAATTCAAATAGAAAAGTTACAGATATACAGTACATTTCTGACGTTCATTTTCTGAGATCACTGCATCGTTTGCTGAGGATTATGGGCCAAGTGGTTTGGGGCGGGACATCCAACAACAAAAACGACTCATTCAACCAACCTCGTGTGTGTTGAATGACGAAATCTGGGGAGTTGGGAGTGTGGGTCACCGACATTGTTTCAGTCAAAACTATTTGTCCAGCTCGTATCTATTTAATAATCATATTATAACAGAAAAGCTGAATCAGTTCGTGTATGGGGTTTCTACACCTGGATTACTGAGCATGCATCGAGACATAGTCATAGTATGCTTTGGTTTATTTAAGATTATTATTCGGGGTACCAAAATGCCTGGGAATGATTAAATCTGATTTGTGTAAGCCAGACTCATAACTGAGGATGGGTGGAGTTCCAGTTATAACAGTGACTGTATCAATCCACTTAATGTCAAACCACACAAGTGCACAGGAGTAATGGCTTTATGAAAGTAGCAATTAATTGACAGCCTGAACAGGTAAAACCGAGCAACTTAAACTAGTAAAAGAGAGGAATATAATTAGAAATCTTGAAAATAAAGTGATAAAAGCAATCAGTTAAAGAGATTATCCAAATAAGGGAAATGAATGATAAACAAATGCAGCGTCTGAACAAAGGCGATCTCAGAACCCAGAGCCTCTGGGGACAGCGGTCAATTTTTCGGGGCTTCCGGTGTAGCTGCTGGCCGCTCGTTTCCGTTTCTTATGAGGACTTCCTCTTCCGTATGCCGTCATCGTTTACAGTCGGATTAGCAATCTGAGACGCGAGAGTGGAGTTGGGGTTGAGAGTCGAAGTCTACGACCTGATTTTTTCGCAAGTAGTCGACACAAGTTGAATGTTTCTCTACACAATACACAAACATCGATGCTTTTTGTATGCGTTTTAGGTCCACACGACATCTCGGCCAATGCGTTGCACCTCTTTCGCTCCCCACACGGGCTGTTACCAACGTGCAACTGAAGCATGTTCCTGTAGCAATCGAAACGTACTCAAACGTGATTGGTCAATACTACTCGGACTAAAACGGAAACGGAAACCAGAACAGATTAGAATAAAAATGACAAACGCATGATTACGTGAGTCAAATCGTAACAGTACTATTACTGAAAGACAATCTCAGTTTTGCTAAAGTGTGTAGCGGTTAGCTAGTAATAGGAGTTAGCGGTTAGCTAGTAATAGGAGTCAGCGGCTCAGCTGTGATGCAAAACAGCTGAAAAACAAACCTTAACTTGGTGAACGAAGAGGGGTCTCAGGAAGCCCATCCTGCAATTTCAGCTGAATTTCGGTGGGAGGAATTTTCGTTGTTTGAGCTTTCGTTCCAATATTGTTGCATATATTGTTTATACATTTTTTTTGCAATCACGTGATATCTTTAAGACGAATTATGACTGGAATGTTATTTGAAATGCAGTAGTGACAGAAACAGTTTAATATGAGAACGTGTGTGTGTTGCAGTCATGACAAGGTTGCATAATATATCAAACAGCATGAAGTCTAATATTCTGACATTGAAGATTATATATAGCATTCATTATTTTGCACATAAATGCTGTGTCTTCAAGTCTCTGTGCTTTAATGTGTGTGAGAGGAGGAGGGTGGCTGACTACTGCTGGCTAAGGCCAAATGAGCATGTTTTTTGTCCAGACTTAATCTGGTAAAGACAGGTGAGGTCTGTTAGGCTCAGGGTGAATTACCTCCTTTGTGAGTCTTCAGGTCCCTGATCTGTATGGATTTGAAGTATTTCCTTCAGCATGGGACACATCCTTTGCAGTTGAAAGCACAGTCTTATGGAAGAGTCACCGCTGCATAGCACTCATATAATTGCACATGCACCTGCTGGTACACATAGCTTTGTACTTGCTTACATACTACATGGTTATACTGATGGAAAGATGTTTATCTCACAGCCATTCGTCCTCCCTTTTTACTCATTTCTTTTCTGGTAACTCGTTTCTCCCTCCCGTCCCAGGTCAGTACTTTGAAACATGCGATGGCTCCTCCTCCAGTCTGACCCTAAACACCACCAACTTCCCTCTTGGGGGAGAGGTAATAGAGGTCATGGTCTACAAGAAACGTGAGCGGAGGAAGTACAGCCCCCTTGCCACTGACAACGCCGTCTTCTTCGTAACAGGTGGAGACAAACAGGCACATAACACATGGAAATTACATAGTCGCCTTTAGCTTTTAGACGGACTGGCAAAATTGGCCAACTAACTGATCAATAGACTGACAGACAGACAGACAGACAGACAGATAGGTAGACTGCATACAAGTACAGACAAAAGTAAAATGACAAAGAATTTAACAACTGATAAACCCTCTCCCCTCTCCAGATAAGATCCCGCTGGCAGTTAACATTTCCCAGAAGACTGCGGCCAACTTGTCCGCAAATGTCTTTTACAATGACGAGGAAATCGTTTTCCTCGTCGAGCCACATGACCCCAGTGGCTACCTCAAGACCGCTGCCTTCGTCAACTACATCTGGGACTTCAGAGATGGCAACCACCTGGTCACACATAGAAAGGTAGCAACGCATGCTTACAGCACTCTGGGAAGTATCAGCGTGAAGCTGATGGTCGAGGCTGGGTTCCCTGCTGAGTGCCCACCTCCATCTACCACCCCATCTTCCAGCAGCTTCACATCTCCACTTGCCACAGGTACTGGCCAGAGATGTTCCCACAGATAGGTAACTTGGGTAGACCTGCACACGTGTGAAGGCAGATGCACATAGACACGTGGACACACAAGCACAGAGAGCACACTCACATCCTCTTAATATCTACAACCTCTAGAGTATAGGGCCACTAACTGGGGCTCAGAATAACATCTACAGGTATGGTATTTAAGGTAGCCTGATGGTTAGCTACACCATCAACTGAAGAACACGTTTTCAAGCCCAGGATGTCACCGAGCATCCACCCTGTTGAAGTGTCTTTGAGCAACAAGCTGATTCTCTACTAGTTCCAGGTGCAGTGTTATAATAATAATAATAATAATAATTCATAACAATAAACTTTATTTCTATAGCACCTTTCAAAACCAAAGTTACGAGATGCTGATTTTCAAGAAGAAACAGAGAGATGAAACAATATATAAAAGAAGAAACATTAAAAGGAACAACATTAGAACATTTGAATAGACATAGAAAATATAAAAAATATGGTCCTCATGAGTTCTGAAATGTAAAGCAGAGTCAGACCATGTGGGGATTTAAAGTAATCAATAGAATCTTAAGTTGAATCATATAATGAATGGGGAGCCAGTGTTATTCGGCCAGGACAGGAGTAATTTGTTCCCTACATCGAGGGTTTGTGAGAAGTCTTGCTGCTGCATTCTGCACCAACTGAAGATGGGCAACTGCTGCAACATTTAGGCAAGTAAATAATGAATTGCAGTAGCCGAGGCGGGAGAAAATGAGGGTGTGGATAAGTTATTCAGCTATGTTTTTGGGGAGCATTGGTTTGACTTTGGCAATATTTATAATTTGTAAATAACAGGATTGAACAAGACTCTTAACGTGCTGATTGAAGTTGAGGTACTGATCAAAAACAACTCCCAAGTTTCTAGCTGAGCATTTCATGTTAATAATTGTTAGCGGTCCAAGGTGTGTGTGTGTGTTGGGGGGGGGGCACTTTTAGAGATATTATGAGGACCAATAATTAGGACTTCAGTCTTAGCTGTGATCAGTTGTGGGAAGTTAGAAGCCATCCAGTCCTTAATGGCAGCAAGGCAGCGATGCAGAGAATCCAGATTATTACGATTTCCAGGGCTAAATGGGACATACAGCTGGGAGTCATCAGCATAGCAATGGTAGGACGCAGGGATAAAATGGCGAATAACATGGACAAGGGGCAACACATACAAACTGAACAAAATAGGGTCAAGGACGGAGCCCTGTGGGACCCTACATGACATGAAGGCAGTTGAATAACTAAAAGTTATCAACAGTGACTTTGAATACTCAGTTTGATATATAAGATAAAATCCGGTTGACAGGAGTTTCACCTAGGCCAATCCAGTTCCTGAGTCTGTTGAGTAGAATTGTACAATCAGCTGTATCCAAGGCTGCACTTATAGGTCCAGCAAAATGAGAATGGTGAGATTACCAGAGTCCGCATGCATTGGATGTCATTTGTTACGCTGAGTAGAGCTGTTTCCGTACTGTGGTTCTTTCTGAAGCCAGATTGAAATTTGTCAAATATATTGTTTTCTTCCATTATTTCTAAACGTTGCGTAGCAACCACCTTTATATTACATTATGGAACTGAGCCTGCACTTTATCTATGCTAGGAGTGTCTAATGAAAAGATCATTTCACTATGGTGGTTGACAACATCTCATATGTCTGTGGTGGTCACATAATCTCTATCGTCTATAAGATTCTCTTGTTTCTTTATTCAGAGACTTCCACAAGTTTACCTGCTACCCATGCTGTCACCAGCAAAGTAGAGACCACAAAGGGTGAGGAACTTACCCCAAATAACATTTTGTGTGTGTGTGTGTGTGTGTGTGTGTGTGTGTGTGTGTGTGTGTGTGTGTGTGTACGTGCGTGCCTGCGTGTGTGTGTGCGCGCACGTGTGTGTGTGTGTGTGTGTGTGTGTGTGAAAAAGAGGGGAACAACATAAATCCGATAAGCCAGTTCATGAAACAATAATTTTAATGAATCGATAACTTCACTCTAAATCTCTGACATCCATAACCACTCATTGTTTCAGTCCCATCCAGCACCTGGCAGCCCAACTCTACCACTACTCCCGTGGCCATTACAACAGGACAGCCAACCACAGAGTCCCTCCCACCTACAGTCACTGATGTGATGACAGAATTCAGCCCCGCCACCAAAGCCTTGCTCCGCAACAGGCGACAGGTGGCCGACAGCGAGTGTTACCGCTATATCTATGGAAACTTTGTGGGTGATATCACAATTATTGGTAGGTGATGTGTGTGTGTGTGTGTGTGTGTGTGTGTGTGTGTGTGTGTGTGTGTGTGTGTGTGTGTTGGGGGGTGGGGAAGCAGGAAACAGCAAGAATAAAGGAAATAGATGACTTTGGATTGTTTTAATGCATTTTAGTGCATGATCTAAAGAAATATGTCTTAATTTAATAATTTATGATGCTAAAATGCTTAGCTCTGCGGAGGCCACCGTATTCAGTTAATCCTCAGTAATGCTGCTATGCACCAGTGTTTTCTCCCAAAAAAAAAAGGTTTTTTGGCAGGGTGAAAAAAGCCTCTTAGTTCAGATTTAGACTATGTGACAGCAAAGCTTTCTCCTTCACAATACAAAAGAGTCTGGCTGTCCTAGGTGCATCTGAAACACTATTGATCTATCCAACATGGCTAAACATGACTGCATACTTACTCTGTCTTTCACAGAACGAAAGCATGCGCTGAACAATAAACCCGCAAGTCAGATTGTGGATGTGTCTGCTGCCAAGGTGACCAACAGCGACATCAGCTTCCTGGTCAAATGCATCGGCAGGTGAGCAAGGCAGCATTTAAACCATTTATATCCATCTATTAAAACCTCCATTCTGTTCAGTTCACCTCCTAATTTTGTTGTATGGGTTAAGTGAGACTGGCTCAAACTTTTAGTCAAAGCAGATTTATGTTCCTGCACTGCTCTTCATCCGAATTTGTCCTAATCTTCAAAAGTCAAATTCTCCTTTCCTTATTTTCTCCCAATCATGGCCTTTTTGAATATGCACAATGGACTTGGAGCAATTTCAAGGACCGTTAAGCTTATGAAAATTAATGAGGAGCATATCAATTTTTTAAAAAAAAGAGCATATTACTAACAATGGATCAGTCAGGTTTTCTCATGAGTCGAACATCTCACATGGAAGAAACACGTCACCTGTCCATTTTATGTCCGTCAGCACTCCAACTTCAGCCTGCACCATCGTGTCAGACTCCGGCTGTAACAAGGTCCGTAACATCATGTGTGATGACGTGCTGCCGGCGTCTGGCTGCGAGGTGTATCTCAGACGGACGTTTTCGGAGCCGGGCACCTATTGCGTCAACATCACGCTGGAGGATTCCAGCAGCCTAGCCGTGGCCAGCACCACCATCACCATCAGCAAGACGCAGGAAGTCACATCTGGTCGGTTACACAAAGACACACGTACACATGCACATAAACAAACACACACATATATGCCATCACACTGCATACATGCAAGTATATATGATGTGTTCACATGCATATCACACCCACAGCACCACTATTGATTCTATAGTCATCATTTAAGCACAAAGTGAGAGTATAGATGCAAAATGAGTCTAGATGCATGAATAATCTGGTCTCTCCATCTCCTGAAGCCTCCAAGACTTCTCAGGCCGCGGAGGTAGTCCTCTCCTCCAGTGCTGTGCTAGGGGCTGTGTTTGCAATCATCGCCTACCTGGTCTACAAGTGAGTGGCCTTCACATGCACACACACACACACATGCACCCATCTATGTGCGCAAACACACATATCCTCTAATACTGATATATGTACAACTGAGTAGTGTTAATGTTAATGCTTGCATGCACGTAAGCATCTGCAGTGTGCATGTTGAAGTGCGTGTGTACACACACACACACACACACACACACACACAGTGATTTTACAAATGCCAGTCAACATCGAAAGCTGATTTTATACACCAGCCATGGATTATTACGCTCAAGAGCAATTTTCTGCTCTTTCTTTCTTCGACACACCCGTGAACTCATTTTACTGTCTTTCCAGATATTAATCCTCCAGTCCCATCACCTGACCTTCTCAGTATCATTTCACCATCTCCTCTCTCACAGGCGCTACAAAGTGTACCGGCCCGTACGTAGGTCCTTGCTGGAGGATGGCAGCAGCAGAGGATGCATGAGCCGCCTGAGAGAAGTACTCTTCGCCATCAATGAGGAGAGTCGTCACCTCTTAACCCACAGACGTCCCCTGTAGACTTTGTTGTACCTGCAGCTGAAACCAGAGCTTTTGTCCTTCAATATATAAATGCTGAGGTCTCTGCGAGAGAAATTTGATAGCTATCCAAATAACCAAGCAAAGGTCTTCACAATTTAGATTTACTATATCAGGACCCATTTTTCACTTCCATAGAGGAAAAAAAAAGACTTTGATGATGGATGGATGATGCCCAGTGTAGCTGGTTTAGAGTGTAACTACAGGAATGGACAAAGGCTTGGATTTTGTGTTATTACAAGTGGATTTATGATGGGGGGCCTCCATCTTGGGCTTCTTTACAATTCTTTGATTAGCCAGTTAGCAGAGAATGGGTCCAAGCAAACATACGGAAGCCTCTTTTGTATCACATCAACATTTACAAAGAGATCACAATACTGTCTTCTAATCAACAAAAAAGTAAACTTTGTTTGAAAGTCAATATTTGCCAATTTGCAATTTGTCAGCAACATTTTAAAATGTTAAGTTTCAATTTGATGCCTTGTCTGTGCTTCTTTGCAATCAGGAGAATTGCAATAAACTAGAATGCTTAATAACTGAAGCAAGCTACAAATAGATATGAGGATTTTAATAAAATTTGTGAACTAACAATTCCCATCTCAAGATCTGTTGAAGCATATGGTATTTCCTGTACGTTTCTTGAAAACAAAAAATCTAATTTTGACAATACTCTCTTATGCAAGGGTAAATACGTGATCTAATGTCCTGCTAGAGCTCAGTTTTCCCATTTAGCGATGCAAAATCAAGCTGAAGTTCACTTGAACCAAAACGTCACCTCGTCCCTGGGTGTCTTAACATGTGACAGATTCATTTTCCTCCAACTCAACATGGACACTGTGCCAAATCAACCTTTACAGTTCATATTCTCTCCCCCAAATATACCTGGCCAATTACCCCACTCTCCGAGCCGTCCCGGTCGCTGCTCCACCCCTTCTGCCGATCCGGGGAGGGCTGCTGACTACCACATGCCTCCTCTGATACATGCGGAGTCACCAGCTGCTTCTTTTCACCTGATGGGAAGTTTGCCAGGGGGACGTAGCACGTGGGAGGATCACGCCAGTCCCCCCAGTTCCTCCTCCTCCCCGAACAGGCACCCCAACCGACCAGAGGAGGCGCTAGTGCAGCGACCAGGACACATACCCACATCCGGCTTCCCACCCGCAGACACGGCCAATTGTGTCTGTAGGGACGCCCAACCAAGCCAGAGGTAACACAGGGATTCGAACTGAAGATTCCCGTGTTGGTAGGCAATGGAATAGACTGCTATGCTACGTGGACGCCCCCTATAGTTCATATTCTGATTGGTTTTCTGAAAATAAGTCCACATCTAGTTCCTCCTTAGCACCAAGGTTGTCTAATGCAGTGTTTCCCAACCCAGTCCTCAAGCAACCCCTATCCTGCAGCTTTTCTTTGCAACCCTGAATAGGTACCTGTTTGTAGTTACTCAACCAACCAGCAATGAATTATGTCAGATGTTGCAGACCTTGCATAATTAAGTGCTGTGAGATGATTGGTTGAGTAAGTACAAGCAGGGCTACCTATGCAGGGTTACAATGAAAATCTGCAGGATAGGGGTTCCTTGAGGAGTGGGTTGGGAAACGCTGGTCTAATGTGATCTCCATTTCATGTGTATTTGATGTGCCGAAAAGCACTGGAAAACATCCTGAAAGCCTGGAGTAAAATCACAATGTCAAGTTCAGTCCATAACCAAAGAGCCAATGTTTTAGAAATTATTTAATGGGATGTAGCCTGTTAAACAAACACACTGTTCACACTTTAGAGTGAAATAACCCCATCATCACATTTTCTGACCTTTAAACTTGTTTGTATGCTTCTTATGTGGCGAAACATCAATCTTTGACACGAGTGTGACATTTCCAAGATCGCACAGCCGTCTTAAGGCAGGAAACCGCAGCTTTTTTTTTTCTGTCGGTTTAAATCAAACAACCTGCAAAACTTGTGGCCCCACCTGATTTGGTGACATGATACCAAATACGTTGAGGTACATTTGCATTGAGTGCATAGAGATCTTTACAGAGTGGAAATCCGTTATGACCCCCTATACCTCGATATGAATGGTGCATGTGGTGCAAGCCTGCAGACAAGATGCTGTGGGTCACAGCTTATGGTGCAGTATACGACATGAAACTGGGTATACGTGGGTTTTCTTTCCAACCCAGCATGAGCCCAATTTCCTAATACTCACACCTTCAACCAGGGAGGGTTTGTTAGGGAAACTGGCAGGTGTAGTGTTGGTTTGGATTGAACGTTTGCGCGCGCGCGCGCGCACACACACACACACACACACACACACACACCTCTGTGGCACATGAATGAGTTTCCCCTGCTTTGCAACATAGCCTGGATGTTGTTGCAGACATTTGGTGCTGGAGAAAGATCACCTCAACACCCAAATGTGCTCACCGAACAAATATAGTTGATGAGCTCACTTTTTGGACCATGACTTACAAAATTGTGTTCAGCCATAGGCCACAACCAAAATAGAAATTTTATCATCATTGGCTGTAACCAACACAAATAGTAGCCGAACTGAATTAATGATTAGTTTGAATACAGATGAACACCAACCACAAAAAAGCAGTAATGCATTCCTACTCTGCCATTTAAAACTTTTCTTGCACCTTCATTGCACCTCCATCATCATCATCATAATTTCATTAACTCAGACCCCAAAGGCCCAGCTATAGCCATAATAGGGAGCCCAAAGTGGTAAAACTACACAGGCTATAGGAGATCACCTTCATAAGGGTCCATGTTCTTAGCTTTAGCTAAACAAGTAGGTGAGCCAACCAACTCACATCATACTCTGTATTTACGCCAAACATTTTTCCAAAATGTAGGCCGAGATGGGCTGAAAACAGTGCACCAGTACTCCCGAATAAGCAGAGGATCAGGGAACCATTTTGACGGCTGGCTTTAAAATGCACTCCGATCATTATCAAAGGTGTGAAGAGTTCAACAAATATGAAGAGGCACAACACAGAGGCAAATTTAATTTTTCTGTTTTTTTTTTGTTTTGTTTTTTTTTTGTTTTTTTAATTCAGAGGCATTTGACAAGTGGAGCTGTGTGAGAAGGGAGGTGAAGGGGCACAAGCATGGTCGCAGAGAGAGGGGAAGGAGGGGATATCATGCTAAAAATCAGACCACTTTTTCCAATAACTCCTAGACCAAGTCCCTTGTATCTGTTCCATACCAACAGGATGTTCCACGTTACACAGCCAAGAAATGCAAACAGAACAAATAGCCATCGAATCAGCAAAGTGAATGAAGCATCCATGAAAGACAAAAAAAGGAAAAAGATTGGACTTTGCATTTCTTAGTATTACAAACCAGAAACTAAAAAAAAAGAAAAAAAAAGGTAGGCCTTTTTTTTTTTTTTAAACTGTACTTTCATCTACTGAATGCAAAAAAACCAAAGGTAAATTTGACCTTTTCACGAAAAACCCAAGCAAGAAATTTCAAAATACATGTCAGCCACACCACCAAAAAAGGAAAATAAAAATCAGAAAGAAATAAGCATCATGGTTGAGGATTTTCAATCAATTACGCTAGAAGAGCATATATATATATATATATATATATATATATATGTGTGTGTGCACGCTGGCAAAGAAATATTTCTGATCACTTTTGATTATTTCATTTCTAAAGAGTACAAGATTTCATTTTAAGATTTCATTCATATGTGGGGGAAGTGAGGGGGCAACGGGGGGGGGGGGGGGGGGCTAAAAATCTAACAAATAGAATGCCTCCAATTCAAATATGTGTCTAAAGAGGTAGATCAAAAAACAAACTGAGGAGTTGGGGAGGGAGCGGGAGGGAGACGGGGGGTATTAACGTAAGTAAAGTATCACTTGTGCCCCTCAGGTAAGCGCGGTGTTAGATCGCGTGAGCGCACACGCCCATGCAGAGAGAAGTGTTCTGGGGGACTGAGGTATCGCTGCGCGCTGGCACCAGGCAGGGGCAGGGCGGGGGTCCGCGCGTACTGCCACGACACACACACACATACCCCCCCCTCCCCATAATCCCACCCACCACCCCCCACCCCACCACCCCCCTCAGCTGAGGTAGACGGCGTTCTACTGTGGAAGCATGGATACGACTCGAGCACTTTTACCACAATCAACGTATTTACATTCGGCATAAAAAAAAAGAAAAGAAAAGAAATAAACTTGGTATCAAAGTTGTCAGATTTCTTCTCATCGAATCGAGATTTTTCAGTAATGTTTTGTCTTTTTAAGGTTTTTCTCTCTTCTCCTATGTGAAAAACAAATTGAAACATCACTTCAGTCAGGTTACAGTTGTGGGTTACACAGAAGGTGTCTTCTCATTTACATCTTACTCCTATAGTGAAAAATAAAAAGTGAGAAAACGGGAAAAAAAAAAAAAGTCAAAGAATCAGTGTGACTCCCCCTAACCTCACCACGAAGTGAACGATGGCAACATTGACTCGGCGGACCCTCCGATGGTCGCTATAAAATGACGAAGCTCACCCTATGAAAATAAACCTAGTCGGGTTCGGACCTGGCACTCGGACGCTACCGTCGTGACCGAGGTGGTTCAAAAGCCTTGTGAGAAAGTGGCCTAGAAACAGCAGAAGGAATAAGCAAGAAGCCCTGCTGGTGCTAAAACAGCTAGAGGGCGCCATTAAAGGCCATACTGCCAAGCCCCGAACAAAAGCCCTACTAGGGAAGACAAAAAACAAAAAAAAACAACAACAAAAAAAAAAAAACCTGGGAAATTTTTTAAGTGTACCATCAACAATAAGAATGTCAGTCCCATAATAACTAAGCGGCATTGCTGCATTTATGTACGGTTGGCATTATTCGGTATGTCTAAGTCATTTTTGTACATTTTATTCAGAAGATGGTGGACCCCCAGGGAAAAACTGAGGCGATTTTCTCATGAAACTCCTGTCAGCCGCCAGCTGAGGGGGGCGCCAACTCTTGCTCCGGGGCTGCTATGTACAGATAGACTTTATGTACAGGGTCACATACACATGTACAATACGCCGCCTAAAGCGACAGAGTTGAAGGCAAGGTCAGTTGGCAGCCGACCAAATTTTAAATTTTCTTAAAAAAATAAAAATGTTCAAGAACTATCAGCTTTATAAAGTATACAAAATACCACAAAAGCAAAATAAAAAAGAAAGGAACATTTTTTTCATATATAATCATTTTTTCTCTTCTGAGGTACTAGATCCTGAGGTAGTTCAGTAAAATGCATATTAAATTGGTTTACTTGGGCAGCAGCCAGTCGGCACCGTTCCCCTAAGTGTCGATGGTAACATTGCCCTCACCTCTCTAAATATATATTTAATCTATGTATATTAGGTATATCTATAAAATGCATCCGAATTTATAAAATGCCACTTATGTTACAAGGGCAGGACACCCCATTTATACATCTTTTCAGGGGTCCTGTCCTGAAACAAGAAACTTATCTCTAAATGTGGCCAACCCGGTCTAACCCCCCTCCCCCCACCCAAATAAACCTTTCTCTTGGTCCTGCCAGGACTGATAGCAATGCCTTTTCCCACAAAAAAAAAAAAAAAAAAAAAAAAAAACTCAGGAGAGAAAGCTTCATAAACCAATTAAACACTCAATATCAGGACAAAAAAAAAAAAAAACCCAAAAAACTAAAAGCCGTCAACCAAGACTGAAGTTAAACAGATCATCTTGTCAATCTGAGGTTTAGAGTACCACACCCAGAAGGTGATGGAAGGGGGGTTGTCGTCATCGTCGTCGTCGCTCGTTATTTCTTCTTTGTGTTTCTAGTGTATTTAAAAAAAAAATTTTTTTTTAAAAAAGGAAGTCAGCACACTGTGGGGGGGGGAGCGGGCGAAGGGGTGTGTGTATGTGAAGAGCAGGTGACATTGTAGGGCGCCCTCAGAAGTACATTCTCAAGAGATGCGGAGGACAGGTCAAGGGGGGAGAAGGGTTGGAGTCGGGGGCGCAGGGTCCCTCGCGGACACCGAGCAGTCAAGGAGGGGCAGGTGTTCCGATAGGTCCAAATGACCTTTTGACCCCTGAGATGAGCATGGTGACCCCCTCGTCCTCTGCCCCATGGGGGTTTCTGCTGCACCTGTCCGTCCATCCATCTGCGGGCAGATTCAGTCACCGTTCCTCCAGGACTGGGTGTTTACTTCCTGCGGGGTGCTGGAGGTTGGGCCCCGGCCCCCGACGTGGGCTTGGACTGTTGCTGCCTCCTCACCTGCGATAGGATCTCCTGAATCTTCCTCTGAGCCAACTACAGACAGGGGAAAAATGGTCAGGGTTAGGCTCAGTTCAGGTCTCAAAGAATCAGTCAAAAAGCCTTCAAAGTCTCAAGAGGTCCGTCAAGGATTCAGCGTGCCTAGTCTATATGTTTTTGGGGTTTTTTTGGATCCCCCCCCTTTTCTCCCCAATTGTACCCGAAGAACTACCCCACTCTTCCGAGCTGTCCAGGTTGCTGCTCCACCCTCTCTGCTGGTCCAGGGAGGGCTAGACTACCACATGCTGCCTACGATACATGTGGAGTCACCAGCTGCTTCTTTTCACCCAACAGTGAGGAGTTTCGCCAGGGGGATGTAGTGCGTGGGAGGATCATGCCATTACCCCCCCCCCCCCCAACAGGCACCCCGACCGACCAGAGGAGGCGCTACTGCAGCAACCACGACACATACCCACATCCGGCCTCCCACCCGCAGACATGACCAATTGGTTCTGTAGGGACACCCGACCAAGCTGAAGGTAACACGGGGATTCGAACCGGTGATCCCCATGTTGGTAGGCAACGGAATAGACTGCCACGCCACCTGGATGCCCTTAGTCTATACGGTTTGAGGAGCTACTGACAAGGACAACAACTGAGGCTCCTCCTTTTGGACCTTCTCGGTACAAAGAATCAAACCAAGACCTAATTTGGCCAATCTTCTTCAATAGTTTGGTTTCCATTTCAGTGTTTAACGGGACGTCGATCTGAATCTGGCCATTTGATCCTGCTTTAAAATAAGTTGCTAATAATGGACTAAATCTGGCATAGGCAAACATGTGGCAGTGAGTTCCAAGAGTTTTCCTTAAAACCAATCACAACATCAGGCGATTTTACTTATCAGTTTGTCCTGTTTGGACGAAGTCAGGGCAATCAGTGTGTTTAATGAATGGTTAGAAGGAAAATCTGCATACTCTTTGCACTCCATCGCACATTGTTGTTTAAGTCTAGACTAAATACTTGCAGTGCAAACAAAACTGGGTTTCCCCACAAAAGGCATCC
Organism: Lampris incognitus; assembly: GCF_029633865.1. Lineage (NCBI taxonomy): Eukaryota > Metazoa > Chordata > Actinopteri > Lampriformes > Lampridae > Lampris > Lampris incognitus. Next base: position 20,405,361 of record NC_079228.1, read on the forward strand.
TATGACTGGGACCTTTGTTCGATGGTATGCTGATTGATAGAAGCTGGCCTTGTGACTAATACAATTTACTCTTTTGGCAGATGTTTTTATCCAAAGCAACTTAATAGAGTCAGCAATTGGATAAAAATTAATGTTACAGACTGACAGAGCACTATACGACAATATTATAGCCAAGAGAGCATGTCAAGTTGAGAGCATTTAGCATACGTGCACCTTAGACCATCCAGAGATGAACAAGGGGAAAAAGGTACTAAACTGACAAATATTGCAACAGAACAGCAAAAGAGGCAAATTACACCGTGAGAATGAAATGACAAATGCAAGCAGAAAACTGCTCAATAGTAAACACCAATAATAATGCCATTTGAATAAATAAGAATGCAATTGTAAAAGCTGGCGCCAATTTGTAGTCACCGTGAGATGTCACCAGAGACACCATCTAGGAATTAAGGTAAACACTGAAGGGGGATGTTTTTTGGAACTTTTTTTGGAAGGATATAAGCAAGTCAGTAGCTTTGATGGAGTTCCCTCCACTATTTTACGGAGAGGTGAGAGAAGAGCCAAGACAGAGCTTGTCATTTGGTACCAAGGACAGATAGCAGCCGACCACAGGTAGAACGCAGAAGGCAAGCATGAGTGTACCTATTAATATTGGTTTGCGGGTAATTCACCGCAGTTCCTTAACACTAGAATGACTGGGATTCCATACCTACCTAAAACGACCACAGGCAGTCAAAATGACCACCGGTTTTTAAACTCTATATTCCATCAAGATAAATACTTAATTGCGATATTAATGCATTGCATATGCTAGTATGTCTGTTAGGAAACGACTGACACCAAAATTAACATTTTAACAACTATAATACTATTTTTAAACAATTTAAACTTCAGCGAGACATGGTCGAACTTGAATAGCAAAATTGAAAAAGTGAAAATATTACCCAAAAAAACCAAACAGAAAAGACATATTGCTAATCTAACAAACGTAACAAGGCCTATAAAATGTGAAATGTAAAAAAAAAAGAAAAGAACTGGAAATAAATATTGAAATAGTCCCAAACAACGACCGGAACTTAAAAACTACTACAACAACGGTGGGCAGGCATTTTGACCGCCACAGTTTTTAAACTCTATATTCTGTCCAGATAAATACCCAATTGAGATATTAATGCATTACATATGTTGGTACATCTGTTAAGAAACTAACTGACACGAAAATTAACATTTTAACAACTTTTAAGTCTATTTTTTAAACAGTTTGAAATGGCTGCTGTCCAACACCTGTAAATACTGCAACGCCTCGGTGGTAGTCGTGGTGCGTCTGTAGCAGCGTCTGTAACCAGACATGTTGGCAATAATCAAAAATCTAATTTAGACTATTACTCTGCACTGGAGAATGCTAGTTTTTTTCTCTAGGACAGAGCAATGAACTTCGCAAAAGAAATTATTTGACCAAAACACATCATAAGTAGTGACATGATGCAAACGATCACGCGCAAATTACGAGTGGTCATTTTGACTGCTCATGATTGTTTTAGGTAGATCTTATCATAACTTTTTTTGTGCAATTGATCTAAAACTAATTTTAAATGCAGATATATGCAATTTTAGGAGAATTCAGGGAGCGGCAGGTCTGTAACTTTTTCTTCCACAAAGTTATGAAACTTTGAAAATCCAAAACGGTCATAATGACCGTCTTGGTCGTTCTAGTGTCAAAACTGCCTACTTTTGGGAAACTAGACCCAGGATGTTGCCTTCCTTATATTTCAGTTCACCAACTGCCACCCACCTGGCTTGCATAGAAATGTCCGCTGATTTTGACCACCACCTGATCTTGCTCATCGGGCGTCTGCTCTCTCGGTACGACCACCTCTGCACTGGTCAGGTTCTGCAGCTCATTCACCTAAAAATCCAAGAAAGCACACAGGGAAACAAAATGATGAGAGTTAAAGAATGGGTCACTGGACATGACCAACCATAACGTTTGGCTATGTTTCCCCTAAGCCCTGCAGAACCATCTCTTTCCTGCTGACATTTAACGGAACACCATATTTGTGCCAAGGTGATTTGCTTGGTTCACAAACGGCGTATGCAGTGATAAATGAACCTATGTTTGCTACTTTCTGACCGTTTTGCCGCCCTTGCCGATGACTCGTCCGGCAGCAAAGGATGGTACTTTTATATGAGCCTCCAGCTTCACCTCCTCTTTGGGCCCAAAGAAGTTCTCCTCCTTCAGCTTCCCAAAGATACGACCCTGAGCCTGCGTTAGGACAAAAAGATGCTTTGATAAGGAACCATGATATGTGCAAACACCACAATTGTAGCCCAAGAAGATCAAAAGTTCAGACAAATTGTGATGTTTTTTTTTTTTTCTCCCCAATTGTATTTGGCCAATTACCCCACTCTTCTGAGCCTTCCTGGTCGCTGCTCCACCCCCTCTGCCGATCTGGGGAGGGCTTTAGACTACTACATGCCCCCATCCGATACATGTGGAGTCAACAGCCGCTTCTTTTCACCTGAGAGTGAGGAGTTTTGCCAGGGGGACGTAGCACGTGGGAGGATCATGCTATTCCCCCCAGTTCCTCCTCCCCGCTGGACAGGCGCCCCGACTGACCAGAGGAGGCGATAGTGCAGCGACCAGGACACATACCCACATCCGGCTTCCTGCCCACAGACAGGGCCAATTAAGTCTGTAGGGACGCCCGACCAGGCCGGAGGTAACATGGGGATTCGAACTGGCGAGCCCCGTGTTGGTAGGCAACGGAATAGACCACCACGCTACCTGGACACCCCTCAGACTATTTCTGTATACAGGTTTTATATTGGCTCTAAAAAAAAAAAGCTGTAAAAGAATATTAAGGCCAAGAGAAGAGCAAGCAAGGGACGGACAATTTACATGGCACAATTTCCACAAGTTTATTTGTGTCTTGAAAAGATCATTTGGGGCACATTTGGAGCAATACGAGTAGAAAGGGAACTTTAGGCCTGATGGTTTGTCTACTGCCAAACAAATGTTTTATGTATTAAAAAATAACAAAAGTGATTTGCAATGCTGGATTTTTGTACATGTGCCAAAGGTTATATGTACCCATGGCTAAGAAAAGAGGTATATTACCTTAAACTGAGCCTCTGGTGGTCCAGCAATGATGACCATTCTCTGTTTGGCATCCATTCCTTCTGCAGGGGCGATCTAGAGGGCAGAAAGCCAGCAGTAGAAACAACCTCAACATATCTGTACAATTCATAAGTAGAAAAAAAACACAAAAAAAAAAATAAAAAAAACACCCAACACTCAAACCACTCAAATTGAGAATTTCACTGGCACTGTACACTCACCTTGATAGAGGCTCCAGCAAAGCGTGAGAGTTGTTTGATGTGTTGACCCTGTTTGCCTATGATGGCTCCCACTGCTAATGCTGGGATAAAAAGGTAAACAGTCTCCGACTCTGGCTGCCCCTGCTGGGTACAACCAGACACACACACACACACACACACACGCGCAAGCACGCATGCAAACACACACAGAGTCAACCCTTAATACTTATAACGGAGACCATACAGAAGGGAATCCTTGCAGACCACTTGTCCAGTTCAAGTCACCAGTGCACGAAGGCAGGAGGGGATGTCACAAGCGGAGTTGCACATTTCATCTCATACCCTCCTAAACTATCTGGTTCCTCTTTACTGGTCAATGGCAGAAACCCAAAACCGACTTGTTATGAAATTCAACTACTTTTGGTGTATTCGTCTGATTGGTCCTGCTGCAACACAAATCATTGTTGCTGCTACTGGTTGAGTGTCCACTTGGACCTTCTAAAGCGCTCATTACTGTGACATTTCAATGGAAAGAACACATTGTCATGCTGCATATTCCCCACAGCACTGAGACTTCTAGCATGCAGATCCCCGAGCACAGAAAACATGCTGAAGTATGAAATATTAAACTTTTGGAGAAAAAAGGTTCAGTTTAGTTTTCAGTCTCATAGCATCAGCAGTAGCCACTTCCAGAGCTTTCAACATGCAGCCCTTAAGTACTGCTCGCTAGAAAGTGGCAGGCACAGGAGTATTCTGCTATGGAAGTCGTTTTCTGTGAGTTCATTCTGAACCCCATTAAAGGAGAGATGATCGTACTAGGAGATGCCCATTTGTTAAAGTGCCCCAGCATATCACTTTTGTTAGCAGAGTGCGCGCAACAGACTTAAGCTCTGGAAGGGGAGGGAGGCTTCATCATCCAAGAGGAACAAGTAGCACCATTGGTTTTGGATGTAGCCCAACGCTAAAGTCAATGTGTCAGTCGAGGGCCCACTAACAACTTGCCTTGGCAGGCTCCAAACTGGAAGCACTCTCAATGCAGAGGATGTTTTACTTGCCCGTTTGTAGAAACATGCACCCACATACATAAAACCCAGAAACTCTTCGGGTACACTTGACAGGGATATCAAGCGGCAAAATTGAGCTCAGAAACCAGAAGTCAAGCTACAGCTACCCTACGGGACTAATGGTGCCCCCGTCCATCAGATTGAAGACTGCACACAGGGAGGAGTTGGCCCTGCCTACAAAGTCAGAGATTAGTGGGCAATGGAAGGAGGAGTTTAGATGGGGCAAGTCTGCCCCCTAATCCCTCAGCGAGCAGCCTCAAGCCGTGCAAAGCACTGTGACGGGTGACTTACGGCAAGGGGCTGGGTGCTTGCCGACAGCACAGAAGCCCAAAATGGCCCTTCACCCCCATAGGGATCGCTCTACAGGAGGAAAGAATGACATGAAACCGAGTCACTGTGGACCCCAAAATGGCTGCTCTTATGGATGAATGTAAGGACTAGCCCAGGAGTGGCATGGTAATGAGGAGTCGATAGTCAGTTAAACACAGCCAAACCTGTGAAGAGAACCACTTTAACCAACAAGGTTGAAAGCTGTGGAAAGAGGACGTGTGTTGACACTTACTCCGAATGATGAATATCCAGCGTGGGCTCCGGGTGGTGGGGCATTGACCATGGATGGACCCATGCCAGGAGTGCCACCGGGGAACAAACCCAGAGCGTTAAGGTTCAAACCTGGAATCAGGTTGGACTGGAGCTGAGGAAGGAGAAAGACATTTCTATCAACACTCAACCCACATTACTACCACTCCACACGTATGATGATTCTGCATTCTTTAAGTGTTCTAGAGTTTATCCAGAGCAAATTACACCCAATGCCGATTTGATGCACCAAGTAGTTTCGCTACCAGAGCCTAAAGTGGTTTGGTGCGACCAGCCTTCTTGCCGTCTTCTCACATATCACGTATGTCTAGTCTCATGATATTTCCAGTAACAGAGGGCTAGGATAAACAAGTACTAATGTGTCTTCAGTAGTTTTGAAAAGGTTAATACATGCCAGTGGACAAAAAACAGCAATATACAGATGGGTGACAAATTAAAGGAAAAACCTGAATGCTTGACCACTATAGTGAAGGGGTCCAGGGGCTCTGTTATGCTGTGTGTGTGTGTGCGTGTGTGTGTGTGTGGGGGGGGGGGGTTCCTGGCACGGTTTGGGTCCACTTATCTCCTTACAGGGAAGGGTCACTGCAATTCAATACAAAGATGTTCTGAGTGATCACCTTTATCTTATGATGAAACATTGCTATCCTGATGGGAGTGGTCTCTTCCAGGATGACAATGCCCCCATCCACAGGGCACGAGGGATCACTGAATGGTTTGATGAGTATGAAAATGACGTAAATCATATACTATGGCCTTCATCGTCACCAAATTTCGACCCAATTGAACACCTATGGAAGGTCAACAAGTCCGAAATAGCACATCACACCCTTAAAAACCAAATGTTAATTTACCAGAAAGCAATTAAGGATGCGAGATCAGCTTACTTCTCTGAATATCTACAAATAACCACAGTCCTAAAGTTCTCTTTAGTGCTATTAATTCTGTTATTAATGGTCCCTCCACTTCTTTTTCTGAACCCGATGATGAGCTGTCCGAAAAAATTCTCGCTCATTTTGTAAATAAGGTGGAGAATATCAGGTCCCAAATCCAGCCTGACCTTTGCATTCTTTCCATTCCCCATGTTAATTCTGCCACTTTTACCCAGTTTCAACCCATTACAATTTCAGTGTTAGAGAGTAGTCTCCCATATGAACTCCTCCCCCTGCATCTTAGACATCATCTCCACTAAGCTGCTCAAGGAGGTATTTTCCACTGTTAGCCCTGTTATTCTGTAAATTTTTTAATAATTCTCTGGCCTTTGGTTCTTTTCCACAGTTTTAAGCATGGCATTGCTCACCCATTGCTAAAGAAACCTAATTTGGATCCCCTGTCCTTAAGTAACTACAGACCAATCTCCAAATTGTCTTTTTTATCTAAGGTTCTGGAGAAAGTAATTTCATCTCAACTGATATATTTTATGAATACTAAGTATTCAACAGTTTCCAGTCTGGTTTTAGAGCACTTCATAGTATCGAGACAGCTCTAGTTAAGGTTACTAATGACCTACTGATGACTGCAGACAGAGGTGACTGCTCAACTTCAGTTCTTTTAGACTTAAATGCTGCCTTTGATACAGTCGATCACAATATCCTCTTACATCACTTGGAGACTTGTGTAGACATCAAGGGCTTGGGCTCTTAGTTATTACGCTCATCTCTCTCCAACAGAACTTTATCTGTTGTTCTGGGTAACTAATTCCTCAATGGCTCAATTGAGTTGTGGTGTCCCTCAAGGCTCAGTGCATGCCCCCCCTTTATGTTTTCTATATGCATGCTGCCTCTTGGCCAGGTTATTCAAAATTGTGATCTGTTTTATCACTTTTATGCTGACAACACTCAGTTATACATGCCACTAAAACCCACAGATCCTAGCAGCCTAGCAAATCTCAGAACTTGCCTTTGTGATATTAAATTATGGATGTCCCAAAATGTTCTTAAATTTAATGATGATAAGTTTGAGGTCATTGTGTTCAGTCCCCCAAATTCCATCAGCCCTTTTGTTACTAATCTTGGTGGTCTGTCAAATAATTTATTTTTTCTCTCCAATTGTACCCGGCCAATTACCCAACTCTTCCGAGCCATCCTGGTCGCTGCTCCACCCCCTCTGCCGATCCAGGGAGGGCTGCAGTCTACCACATGCCTCCTCTGATACATATGGAGTCGCCAGCCGTTTCTTTTCACCTGAGTGAGGAGTTTTCGCCAGGAGGACGTAGCGCATGGGAGGATCACACTATCCACCCCCCCCCCAGTTCACCCTGCCCCCCCCCCGAACCGGTGCCCCGACCGATCAGAGGAGGCGATAGTGCAGCGGCCAGGACAAATACCCACATCCGGCTTCCCTCCCGCAGACACGGCCAATTGTGTCTGTAGGGATGCCCGACCAAGCCAGAGGTAACACGGGGATTCGAACCGCCGATCCCGGTGTTGGTAGGCAATGGAATAGACCGCTACGTTACCTGGACGCCCCTGTCAAATAATATTAAGCAGGCTACTAGGAAGCTAGGGTTAATATTCAATGCTAACTTGTTTTAATAATCAAGTCAAAAAGGCTAAGTCATGTTTCTTCCAGCTCAAGATAATCTCCAAAATTAGGTAATTTTTTATCAATTGCTCATCTACAAGGAATTGTACATGCTTTTATTTATTCTCGGCTTGTTTATTGCAACGCACTTTACTCGAGTATCCACCAAAGGCAAAATTGATTTTGAAATTTTATTGCTCACTTTTAAGACCTTAAATGGTCTTGCTCCTACACACACCTGATTTATTGACCTGGTATGCGCCCTATCGGCCATTAAGATCCACAGATGGAGCCCTGCTGGTTATTCCCAGGTCATGGTTTGTCATAAAGGGTGATCGGGCTTTTGCTGTTAGAGCCCACACACCATGGAACTCTCTGCCTACTGAACCCCGACACACCAAGTCTCTAGCTTCTTTTAAATCTCTTTAAAACCCTGCCTTTGTGAAAATTTTTTGGAAATGTTTGATATTCTTTTCTTTAAATTTATATCGTTTATTTCTATTCCTATTTATTTGATCTTGTTTACTGTCTTTACCTCCTCTGTGCTCATGTCCTTTGGTCTTATTCTCATTTTGCCTTGTCTAGTTTTATTTCTTTTGTAAAGCACTTTGCGTAACATTAAGACAAGTGCTATATAAATAAAGTCATTATTATCATTATTATTTTGGCCCGAAAAACGTGTTTAGTGCTCTCCACCACCATCATCATCATCCAAACACCAAATGAGAGAATATATCCTTTGGAAGAATGGTGTCCATCCCTCCAGTAGAGTAAAGAGACTTTTGAATCTATGAATGAATCTTAGAATCCATGACAAGGAGAATTGAGAAGCTGTTCTGGTGACCCAGCACTTACTTAGACACTTAATGTTGGTTTTCCTTTAATCTGTCACCAATTTGCATATTGAAAGCACCAAGGAAGCATTGCTCACAGCCAACAAGCACTGGTACTTTGCAGAACATGCATAGTGTAGCTTTTACGTTAAATGAATACACAACCATCTCCTATCTAGAAAAATGACATCCATATTGTGTTTGGTGGGGTGAGGGGCATCACGGGAGGATTTTAGCTCCAATTAGGTTGACCTAAAAATAAGGAAAAGATTAAACAAGGGTTTACCAGTGAAGTGTCATCTCAAAGTCTGCTTTCAGAGGTTAATTTCAGACAATCCTTTTAACCAAAGGTTGTCAAGACTTAACAGCAGCAGTTTATTTAGGCTTAATTTCAAACATTTATAATCAACGTTGGCCAGAAATGCATGCTCTTAAAAAAAACAGGGGTGCTTCTGAAAACATGTCTCTGTGCACGTGGATGTCAACATACGTAGCATTTTAGGAGGCTACTTTTTGAGAACCAATTCAGGCAGGGCAAAAATTGATCTCAGGTGGTTCAGCCTTATCATGATCTGCCTCAAATTACTGAAAGAGCACTCAAGATGCTGACACGAGCTGACTTCATTTCAGTAGCAGATAAAATTGATCAGGTTGCCCGGGTAATAATCACCTCCCCTTGTAATACAAACACAGAGGCCAGGGAGGGCTGGGGAAGGGGTTTGGATTTCCTTCTGAGGGGTTCCTGAATAAGCGGACCACAATGATAGTTAATGTGTGTTGCGTGATGATGTTTAATTAAAGTGAGACACCTTGTAGCCTGGACCCACCCTTTGACATGTGAACAGTTTTCTGGACCTAATCTCCCATGCCCCGTTCAAAGGCGGGCGTTTTTGTCCGCTGCCGAGCGAAAACAAGCACTTACGTTCATGGCTGCCACGTCATTCTCGTACGCTTCCCTAATCTTCTTCATCACCTCCTCCTCGGCTCTCGCGCACGCTTCAATAGTGCCTTTTACTGTGATGGTCCTTTCCGGGTTGTAGAGGGTGAGGTCCTGGAGACTGGACAGAACAAAATTGTAAAAAATGGGACAACAGACAATGATGGTGGGAGCGGGACAGAATCTGGAGATATGATAGTTGATATGTAATAGTTAAAAAAAGAAATGTTTTTAAAAAAAAGCATGTTGGTGAATTATATTTGGGTTGAGTCATGTATGCAGTTGTGTCGACTAATGTGAGTTTAACATCATCGGCATGACAAAACAGTACTTAGTCAAGGCGCCATTGGTGTTCCTCAAAGAGAAATGTTTGCACGTGTATGTGTGTGTGTGTGTGTTGTCTTACGGTGAGATTGTGATCTTAGTGTTCGTGTCCTGTTCAATCTTCTTCAGGTTGCGGCCTTCCTTCCCGATCAACCGGCCCACAAAGTTGTTGTGTGCAAGGATCTTCAGTGGGATCTCCTCCGTACTGCAGAGCAATGACAAGACAAGCGTGTTCAGCTGAACCTTTTCCAGTGACCTCCAAAAAGCTTGGCAAGCAGGTTACCGGTATTCAAGGAAAGAAACAATGCTGCTGCTTTTATGTAGACAGTTGCAAGAGGTATATACCTTCCAAGAAAAAAAAAACCCTTTGTAATAGTCTTTGTGACAGTGACATAAAATATGTTGCTTGAATTCAAAAAGGCACCTGGTGCCACTTTAAATGCAGACAGCTGCAATAGGGGCATACCTGAAATGGTTTGATTAGGATTCTAACGGTTAAGATAAAGTCTTTCTACAGGAGTAAAAAAAAAAAAAAAAAAAAAGAGACAATTTGAAGAGATTTCAGGTTCAACAAGATGGTGTTTCCCCATCTAGATAAACCTGAAAATCTTGCAAATTCTGAAGATTTTTTGCTCTGAACACCACAGTCATGCTAAAACAATACCGCTTCTTCACAAAAAGCAGCATGTGGCTGAATACTTGGTGAGAAAATGAATGAGTCATCACATTTCTGAAATCCTCAAGTGTGCCCAAAGACTCACAATTTTGTCTCGATGGCCTCCTTCTGCATGATCTCCAAGATGGTTCTGCAGGCACTGGAACAGCCATCAGGGGTGGAGTGGACTGTGATGGGCTTTTCTGCTGCACCCGCATTCTCTTTTCTGTGAATGTCAATTCTGTGTGAAGGAGAGGAAATAGTAATTTTTACAAACCTCACTGTTCACACTCAAATTAAAAAGAAAAAGGCAGTCATCTTTTAAAGTTACTCGTTCTGCCACCTCTGCCCATACGCACTTTGAATGGGTCTGCTTGGTGACGTTGCGGATGGTGCCGCCCTCCTTGCCGATGATTGCCCCCACGAACTGTGTGGGGACCAGCATGCGCAGGGGAACGTCCGACTGCAGCTTGGGTCGGGCACCTAAGGCTGGCGAGCCGGAGCGAGGCGGTCCGCGGGGAGGGAAGCCTCTCCTGCCGCCCATCACAGGGCCCTCCGGCACAGCCGTTTCATCTGGGATGTAGGACACCTTCAGGGCATAGTTTTCCATCATGAATCCGTTCAGCTTCTCCATTGCCCTGGTGAGCACGGAGATTTCGGTCAGAGAGAACGCCTCGGATGTAAAAAAATAAATTAAAAAAAAAACAAACAACAAAGTAAAAAAAAAAACCCTTCAACGAGCTCAATGGGTTGGGTTTGATTCAACAACACAACTTGGCTTTTTGGCACAATACATCTGGGAGTTGAAAGCTGTGACCATTTTCCCCTTTCTTCAAACAACGCAGTAGCTGCCAACATAAGTTCATGGCATGAAATTTTATTAAAAGGCAGTGAACATAGGGCTAAAGTGTGATTGCCTACCTCCCATCTACTGGTCTTCTAATCAAATCAGAAGGAACCAAGGATTAAGAGAAAGGGAGGAAAATGAATGAAGAGAGCCTTTAGGCCTTAACAGTTTAAACGCAAGCCTTGACCAACGGCCAACATCAACAACAACAAAAATGAATAGGAGGCAACAGTACTTAAACCAAATGCCAACAGGGTTGAGGGTGGCCGTCAGACACACACACACACACACACGCACACACGCGCACATGATACAGGCTTTACTCCCATAATACAGCCCTGCCCACTCTCACGGCAGGATCAAGTTTAACAATCCCGACACCAGAGCCATCAACCAGCCTCAGGCCTCCCACGCCCACTCCAGCAGAGCGCAGCACTGCAGTGTGACTCACGGACACCAGGGGGCACCAGACAATAGATTTTTTTTTCTTTTTCAATTCTCTACCAATCATTGACCATCAAATTAAATGAGACTGGTTGTTGGACAGACCAATCAGGTGCACTACACTATAAACTGGACACAGATAGTATATGTAAGATTCAGTACTGCATGATAGGGAAAGTGGGGAAACCTCAGCAGATCCATGTCAAATACATCACGCTGGATGTTAGCAACTGTGCTGGATGTGCGCGCGCGCGCGTGTATATAGAAGAGTTGAGACACTCACAATCTGGCCTGGTCTTTCGCTGCATATCGAACATTGACCACTGCAGTGTCTGTTTCGGTGTTCACTGGAAGACAAATAAAGAACGAAAAGAGAATGGATGAGTCACATGCACCAATTTACGCGACACTTCACTAGTTTTAGACTGTGTGTGACCTTTAAGTGTGATGACATGGAGAAAACTACAGTGGAAGTTTCAATAAAATGTATTTTTCATTTCAAATATGTTAACTGGAAAACTAAAGTGTGATGACTTCTACTATGAACATTTCGAATAAATTATTTTTCTATTTAAAACAGTTAACTGAATAACTAGACAATGTGTGTGTGTAGTTAAAAAAAAAAAAAAAAGCAGCATATCTGCATTTCTACCTTGTTCACAGCTCTCTACTGTACCGTACTGGGCTAGCATACTGTCCAACACCTGCGGGAGGGACAGAAAGTCTTATTATCAGCACACCGAAAGTGAAGAGCCCATGAAGTACAACTCCTGGACTTCAATCTTATGAAAACAGTGGATCCACAATTTTAGGCTTTCCTTCATTTTACTTTGGACATTTTGCATGTTCTGCCATTAGTGCCCGAGTAGCTTCCATAATCCTGGAAACTTATATATAAAAAAAAAACAACATAAAAAAACAAACAAACAAACAAAAAAAAATCCAAATAAAAATGCATTGTAGTTAATTGGAAGTGAAATTGTAAAAACCTGACATACTGGATTTACAAGGTTCAGTGAACAGTGAAACGGCACAGTTCACAGACCCATTTACTCAAATGGTTGGAGCTCCAGGAAGCATTTTGCTTTAGACGCAATTCGTTGGCTTGGTCGAGGATGCCTAGTACTTTGAAGAGATCTGAATTGTATTTAATTTGCCTATTTATAGAAAATAAACCAGATACGACGCCAAAGCCAATCTGGCCACCAGCCTATATCTGGCAACCACAGAATTTGAATTCATGGATGTAATCAAATGTGGGCGAGAGGGGGAGCGAGGGTTCTGAGCTTAGCCTACATGTTCCAAGACCTACAACCATGCTTAGTCAAACCTAAAGCCACACCCCCGAAAGCTCAACCCCCCTTTCCAACCAACCAGGCCGCCTTCCTGCTCTCCCATTTCTCCAACCCACCAACCACTCCTCCACCCGCCTCTCTGCCGTCTCATCCCCATCATTGGCTACTCCAGCACCGATATGGAGAGTTCCCCGAAGCCAAGCACATCTAGCTGCTGGCTGGCTGATCTGCCTGTCCATCTACGGGGTCCAGCCAATGGGAATCCAGGCCATTCAGGAAAAGGGTGAAGCACATTTCAGCAGGAAGCGGTGGTTGGGGGAGGGGCAGAGATTCATGCTACACATTCTGTGAGTTGCAGCACATGGAGGAAGAAAAAGGGGGAGAGGAGTCCAGGCCCACCCAGCCACTAAAGCTTGTGAAAACGCCACTACTCTCACCACTCGCTGGTTTTAGGGCTGCACACAAGATACATCGCCTTATCTACCTGATAAGATACATGCAAGGCCTTTACACCAAACGTTCGCCTCAATTCTCTATTCTTTTGTCCCCTCCCCCTGTAAAAGGGGCGAAAGAAGACGAAGAAAAAAAAAGGTCTCCATATTACCTTTTGAAAAAGCAAGCCGCTCGCTAACCACATACTAGGAACATGGGTGGATCTGGAGCTGCAGCTGAGAGACATGCGTAGGCAAAGGCAAGCCCACCATTACAAAACACGAGCCTGTGCGTGGCCATTTGATCAAGGAGAGCGAATGAGGCCCAATTCTGAAACCATGCAGATGTCTAATATCTCCCAATGTCAATGTATGAAAAGAGCAAAAATCATATCATTTTGGCAACTCCCTGTAAAAGTCATTATACTCAAATATATTTGCACTAAGAAAAAAAAATACAAAACTACAACCTCAAAGTTCCCGCCATGCCAGAAGACAACTAAATTGCAGATTACAAAAAAGTCATCTACAGCTGTTACAAATGCACGTTCAAAATAGAAATATAGACAATAAAAACTGATGCACTGAGAAAAGGCTAAAAGAAAAATGCACATTTGTAAGGCTTCCTGCAAGATACTTAAATGTGGCCAGCACATAAGTAATTAATGAAAGCAGACTGCAAAGCCTATCTAAAATAGGAGGTCAAATAAATTCAAACAATCCGCTCATTTGCAGCAAAGAAACCAGACATACAATGTGTGAACACACACACACACACACACACACGCGCGCGCGCACACACACACACTAATGTTGCTCAACACTTATCTCAAAGCACGCCAGCAATTCACTAATAGGGCAATGGCCTTCACTTCTAGGAAATCCAGCTCTTTATGGTACACCTGTTCTATTGATACCACTGAAGTTGACTTTTTACAGAAAAAGATTTAACAAGACACCAATACGTTAAAACAGCACTCATTTTATATTCTTGGGAAAAAAAAAATTTAACTGAAGAATTTGCTGCAGTCGTCTGCTTGTTATTAGAAGAGTGTAAACTTCCACTTCACATGCTATACAAGCAGAGCTACACCTCACTTCAACACAAATACCACCATTTCCTTAAGAATTTGTTGTGGATGTGGAGGGTCAGGGCAATGCCGCTGAGACCCAAGGACACTCCCGGCCTCGTTTTAACATCTTTTAACAGCAAGAGCTGCAGCTTGGGTTTTGGCTCTTATTTGGACATTTTACAATCACAACAGGCAATTGTTTGGGAAACGCAATTGTTTTTTTGGGTGGGCTGAGCAGATGATGAATTTTCATTGCATTTACATTCTTTATACATACAATTAACATAAATGGGAACAGATTCCCATACTCAGTGTGTGTGTGTGTGTGTGTGTGTGTGTGTGTGTGTGTGTGTGTGTGTGTGTGTGTGTGTGTGTGTGTGTGTGAGTGTGTGTGTGTAAAGCTAAATTAAAAAGAATGCTAGAATAAGGAATTAAAAAAAATGGCTCAGTGAATAGAAAATATTCATTTTAATTTTGACTTGCCATTTGAATGTTTTTGCATGAGAAAGCATCCTTGGTGCAAAGGGTCTGCGGTGGCTATTGAAATATACCATGTCCGAATGATTCAGCAGTCACTACATTCCTCATGCAAGCGCATCATGTTATGTCTTCTGGTAAGATGCAAAATTTACACAAAATAAATAAATAAACAAATAAATAAAATCTTGAGATTTTAGAGATGCAGATGTACGGCAGTAAGGCAGCCAGTAAGAATGGGACCACACCACAAGGGTCCTTTGAATATCAAAATATTTACATATTTTGATATTCTTTATGCGCCTGGATACTCTTCCATGCATATAATGGGAGATTCCTTTTTTTACTTTTGACCGTGTTCAACTTCTTGGCCCCTTTTTTGTTGGAGGGTCCGACAAAGACGCATTTGCTATTATGCGCAAACCTAGCTGACTGTCAAAACATGAACATGTTGGTCAATGCCTCCAAAAAATGCGGCGAGACATCCCATGCCCATTTGTGTGACTTGTTGAATTTTACCAAAGGATTTCCTGTACCGACATTCAACTAAAAACAGTTGCCGTCTAGACAAAATAAAAATCCAGAAATGTGACCTCTGCCCAGTCTTCAATACATTAACGTTATCCGGTTCAACTGGCACAGGGACCACTTCTGTTGCACTTTAAAACTGAATGATGGGCATGTTCGCTGCACGCAAATGTCACCCTCATTCCGACAAATTGAGAGGGCAATAAATTAATTACACAAAATAAGAAAAGAAGTCACGGGTGTGGTAGACGCAGGTGAGCGAGAGCTCGGTCCTACACAAACCCACCCTGGAAGCGGTTTGCAGCCTGTTAGCACTCACCTCCCATTGCATGTGAGGCGGGATGTTCCTGATCTGCAATTTACAGCTCCTGAAGAGAGGGAGAGAGAGAGACATAGAGAGAGAGACAGAGAGTTGGAGAAAGCGACAGGGTGGGGGGCAGATGACGAGGGCAGTTAGTCAAACAGCATTGGTGGTACATTGCAATACCAAAGCCATTCAATACACCCCCCAACACACACACACGCCACAAACTGAGAAGATACTGACCACTGAAGAAGCCATGGACACGACTTGTGGTTTACCCCCCAACTCCCCACCCACCCAAAATCAATCAAGTGCATCGCATACACTGGGTGAGACCAGTGGGGAAAATGGACAGAGGCAAAGAGGGTGCTGGGAAGATCAGGGAATAATTGCAGGGTGGCCTAAACTCAGAGGGCCCAGAACCCCCCCCCCCCAAAAAAAACACCCCTAAAATACATCAGTGCCCTTTTAAGCCACCCATCTCAGGAGACGAGGCATGTAGTTGGGTAGGGAAAAGATTGGGGGGAAAAAGGCGGCTAAAGGAGAGAGCAACAGGGGGATTAACGAGAGGACGGAAGG
Organism: Lampris incognitus; assembly: GCF_029633865.1. Taxonomy (NCBI): domain Eukaryota; kingdom Metazoa; phylum Chordata; class Actinopteri; order Lampriformes; family Lampridae; genus Lampris; species Lampris incognitus. Next base: position 20,421,590 of record NC_079228.1, read on the forward strand.
AGGGAAAACGTAAGGGACAATATATGTCCGCAACGTGTCGTCTTCCCATTTAGTCAGCCATGTCCTCATAACCTTGTATTGAGAGGTGGAGCTGTGGCAAGGCTCACCACACCACATGTGTCTTGCCCCCTCATCAATCAACACACGTTTGCATGAGAGCAAAACTTTTCTGAAGGTGTTGCATCTATAAAATAAATTGGGAAATTTATTTATTTATTTTTAGATAAAGACAGCAAGAAGGGGGAAGGAATGCCAAATGAAGACGAAGGGGAATCTCTACACGCTGCGTCACACTGCATGATGGGAAGCTTCAGAATGGAGCGCTTGTTCACATCGACTAAAGGGTGACGGTGCATGCACACACACACACACACACACACACACACACACACACACACACACACACACACACGTACACACAAACGCACACACAGCAGAAGCAAGTAAAGACAACCAATTACAGTGGTGCTGCTGTGCTTTATCCACGAGCAACAATCAGGCTGCATCCAGCATGACAAAACCCCAATGTATTCAGTTCCTTATGTCATAGAGATTCCCAATTTAGATACATTTGTGCGGCGTTGGAATTGAAGACAAAAGTGTACAAGAGTAGATGAATGCACCGAGCATGTTTGGAGGTCATGCGGACAATGGGACTTGTGGATCATAATGAGTCACATACAGTTTCACAAGTGTTCGCTTGGATGGCGATGTTACATAAAATGAGAGAAAAAGTATGCAAGCCACTCCAAAGTCCACGGCCTGTTGACACACACCAACCTAAAGGAACACGATGTACACACAGCTGGGAGCAGAAGCATGAACAGTGACCCTTACACTGTGGAGGCACAAGGCCCAGTCTTAATGTGTTTCCATTCTGCCCTTCTAAAACAATGAGTGCACATAACTTGAAGTATGCTCCCTACACCAAATTCCCCAGCAGTGTACATAGTTTACCTGAGATTTAAATTTCCTAAAACCAATTTCACTTCGGAAAACAATGATTTACCTCAAGATCTGACAAACTGTTAAATTCTGACAATTAGACGCAGCTCTTCTACAAACTGCTGACTATCTAGGTAGTTTTGCAAGCCATGGTGCACTGAGAAGTTGCAATAGAATACACATATCCATCCGCTCAAAGTATAAGCTCACGTCTATCCACTAGAGTTTACACAAGACGGGGGGGGGGGGGGGACCATGCCCATGGGTTGGGATTAAAAAGCCACACCCCCCCCCGCACACACACACTATAGGGTAGTGCACATGTGTGCAACACGGGCCAAGGGAGGTCACAAAAAAAAATCCTCCAAAATAAATAAAATAAATGAAATCAGGACCAACATCCCCTTCCATTAAATCATGCTAGCTATAGTCTGCGCGCGCGCGCGCACACACACACACACACACACACACACACACACACACACACACACACACGTGAACAAGTCAGTCTGAGACATTCAAAATAACTTCATTACAGATTGGCGAATCATAAAGAAAATTCCCAAATGAGTTTCCAAGAGGAATTCCTGCCCTTTCCGGCCTACTGTGCCATTCCTGGCTGATCCGGCCCCCTACACACACACACACACACCACACACACGCTCTGCATTGCAGTGAGAACGCCATGCGAAATGTGCAAATGCACCAAGCACTTCCAGTTGGATTAACCTATAGCTCCACACACGGAGGAAGTCAGTCAGGGTATTGGGTTTGGGGGGTGGGGGGGTGTACATTCCCTAGTTTCAGCCTTTGATTTAAGTGGGGGTGTGTGTGGGTAGACTAGCCCTGTTTCAGGGAAGGGTAACAAGGGCCCACTCTGCCCTGTGGGGGTGGGGCCCTGTTGCCATGGACACACACAAGTCTACTGACAGGAACATGTAGAGTGGGGGTTAAAAGTGGGAGGGACGGAGGGAGAGGAGAGCCAGGAATGACTGGGGTTGGCTTGTCATGTGATGGCCAGGAGGTGGCTGGGCTCCTTATTTACTTTTAAATTCAACCAACATTCTACACAGTCACCTCCCCAACACACACACAGACCAAGTCCAGCTGAGATATGTTGGCCTGCACTGGAGTCTGTGCCTATAAGCGTGTGTGTGTGTGTGTGTGTTGTGTGTTCCCCACATACGCATCTACAGAAACCACAAGAGGAATGCCACGTTGAACACCGTGAGACTGCATCACATTCGTATTCATCTCCACAGCTCCGCTATCCACCCCTACTGTAGTGCTTTCCATCAATACCAACAGGGACCGGGTGAGAGAGAGAGACACACACACACACACACACACACACACACACACACACACACACACACACACACACACACACACGATCTGTGCTCAACGCCTGTCCACAGCCATTGACTATTCAGTATGCAGGGGTTCTGAATGAGTGAACACTACAGCGCCTGGTTTCCGTTGCACTCTCACAGGCCTTAAATGCACAGTCTGCACCCTACCAGTTACGCTAAACACTTCCATTTGACGAGAGAGAGAGACAGGTAAAATCTGATCAATGGTTTGCTGTTCATAATTTATGCAAGCAGCACGGTAACAATGGAACTTCGATATGGGCTTTTTTTGGGGGGAGGGGGGGTTAGCTGCACACTTAACAAGAGAAGAGGCCATATTCACAAGTCTTTGACACTCCAAGTCTCTTTTCCAAATTCCAATTTATGAACTTCCTATTTTGCAGGTAGGGCCCCATGGTGACCCTGTGACCCAGAATTTCTTTAATAAAATCCAGGAGCTACTTCAAACACAATGACCAAGTTGATTTAGACAATTTTCATGCAATTTCTACACCTTTTAAAAAAAAACATTAAAAAACAAACAAAAACAGCCAATTAAAAAAAGAAAAGTATGCCTCAAAAAAGTCTGAAACTTATTTAAAAGGTTTCTTAATTATTAAACAAAATGTGCTACGTCAAACAAGGATGCATGCCCAGTATACCTTTTACACTGGGCATGTGCACTGGTACGCTACAAAATTGTCACTACAAAATTTTCTCATTTTGGGCAACTTTTAAATTCAAATAATTTCCTCTTTTGACAGAGTATAAGTATGCATGTGTGTGTGTTTGTGTGTGTGTTACCAGTTTTACATTTTTATAAATTTACTTTAGGCAGAAAATCTGAGCTATGGGGGAAGGTCAAGTAATGTGTATAATAAATGTACACCACCACAGAACAATTAAGATGTCCAGTTTGTTTGAATTAACCATTTCATGAACAAATAACCACTGTTCAAATTATACTCAAAGCTGGAATTTTATATTGGCCCGTTACGCCTAACACATGCAAAGTATTGCACTTTTGCAAATTCATAGGTCATTAGCAGAAATACAGTTGAATGAAAATAGATACACCTGTAATGTTGTGATAAACTGCCTAGTCCAGCATTGAAAAAGTTTAAAATTAAGAAATTTACAAGGCACAAGACAATGTTTATTAAAAACACACTTCTGAGTGCCATTAAAAAATTTTGTTTCACATACTAAGAGTACAAAATGTCCAGGGTAATAAAAAAAATGTGGTAAATGGCTGAAATGTTCATCTCAAATTACAATACTTCTACCGAGGACACATTTTGTACGAGTCCAGTTTTGTGTGCGATTGCTATATACGTTTTCATGCATGGCTGGTATTACAGAACCAGCCGTAGACAAATCAGGCAGCGTATGGGTTTGGTTACACCATGACTAAGCTCAAGACCCATGTACACCAAAATCATTGATTATAACCCCCCCACCCCAACCCAAACATCAAAACCCCTACCCCTTCTATATCCTTCCTTATGCATCCACATTTTGACATGTAGGCCCCCTCCCCCTCCATACCCCTGCCCCACCTCCCAAGCTGAGCACATCCCTACCTAGCTTCCCATGCACAGCTCTGGGAGTCTGCCTGCTATAGCACTTCCCCTTCCTGGAGGGTTCAAAGGTTAAGCCGTGGTGATTGGCCAAGCCCCCCAGTTGATACTCAGTGGACTGGAATGCAAAAAAAGAGGGGGGGCAGTATACCCAGCATTGACTGACAACTATCCTGCTGTAAAACCAGGGTACATTCTACTTATAAATAATAATAATAAAAAAAACATCTCTGGCAATTATGACCAAGGCACTGGCCAATGAAACAGACTACACCCTATGCAACACTGCAACGTCGACCTTTTCATCGTCAACAGTTACAAATTGTGGCGTGTGTGTGGGGGGGGGGAGATATGACCCCCAAAATTCAATTTCAGTTCAGCCGTCATTTATTGTGGCAAAAACAATGCTTGAAAACAACAACAAGGATTTAACCCATTAACCTGGGAGTCGCAAGGTATGCCCATGTTCAGAATATCAAGCAAAAATCCCGTCAGCGTTTTCCACAAACACCTCATGGAGTTAATTTTCCTTTCAGTGCATTTAAAAATATTTTTTTCTACCCACCAGCAAAAACAACACAGCGACCATCATTCCCCTGCTCCGCCGCCATTTTATTTTTTTTTAAACGCAAGTCTAACCCAAGCACGTGTGTAGTCCAGATGAAATATAAAAAAAAAAAAAACATACCAACAAGCAATCGTTACGGGTCATGCGTCTCAAAATCATTAGGGCAGGTACAAAAAGTGGAGTGATCCCAATTTCACTCAAGAGGAAGGTTTTGTTTGGCTTTTTAAACTAGGACCACAACGTGTTGCCCCCCGAATTACGCAACAGCACCAAATTAAAACCCCGACGCCTAAAATGGACGTGAAATGTGGCAGAATTGTGGAAATCGTCCATCGCCACGGAGGACAGTTTCTTTCAGTGAACCGGTGGGCCCGCTGAGGGGGTGGGTGGGGGGGGAGGGGACAAAACAAAAACGATTGGGGGTTTCTGGGATCGTTAAGGGCCCGACAAAAAGCTCCCATTCCCATCGCGTTTGGGAGTCCATCTCATGCAACAGCACAATGTGTGGAGAGGAGGGCGGAAGCAGCGGGGCAGGCAGGGAGAATGACGGGCAGATCCTTCTCAAATGGACGACTCCACAGGCCTACGCCTCAAAAACCAAGCCTGCACTCAACTGCACGTTTCAGCAGATTTTTGAGACTTAACGTAAACAGCCTCTGGTTGCGTGCAAAAACGTTTCAGATTGCCATTTATGCACGCTAACGTCAATAAGGAATTAACAGTGCAAAAGGCAAGTTGGGGGGGGGGTATATGCAGGTTGAGCATAAACACACAATGGTTTTTGATAGCACCATGGCGAGAAAAGAGACGCAGAGAAGAGGAGGGGGGACCATGCACCCTTTGATTTGACCCCGAAGCATTTAAAATGAAAAATTATAAAATAAAAAAAACAGTTCTCCTTCGGCCAGAATTGGAATACGTCTATCCATTACAATTCAGTCACACCCGTTTCACTTTAAGATATATGCGATTTCGGGTACGTATATCAGCTTTTAGAGGCAAACAAGACGACAGTGGAGGTTAAAGTAAGAAATAACTTGTGTTCCAAGGAACCTCCAAGTCTCCGCCAGTTAAACACGGGACATTTTTTTTGGGGTAATAAGCTTGCACCCACCTTTGACGTTTAGGGACCGAGTGCTCCACATCGAGAACTTTTCCATGAAGTTCAACTTTACCTAGAGAAGGAAATAAAACCATTAATTTCGCCAGCAGTCTGGCCTGACTGACTGTGAGGAAATGTCAATAGTCTGATGGTCATAACTTATTAAATGTGAGAGTAGCAAAACACCCAAAACAATCAGACGTCTGTTGAGACGCCAAGGTCCTACTACTTGTGGGTTCACGTATTTAAAAACAGAAATTAGCAAAAGTAAAAAGCCTACAACACAGTTTCACGAGCACGTAGAGAAAATAGCTAGACATGAGGCCATTCGTAAAAAAAAAATTACACGAGTGTAATGAAATTGCTGTGTAGCCAACAATGGGGGGAATGCATTAGCTTAAACACATTGCAGCACACGTTGTATTTAGAGAAATGCACAAAAAATGATTAATGTCTAGTTTCTCATTTGGGTGGCCAACATTTACCAACACAATCAAGCCACCTGGTGTGTGTGTGTGTGTATGTGTGTGTGTGTGTGTGGGTCAGCATGGGCGGACTAGCAACACCGTGGGCTACCACGTAACAAGTTAGGCCACTTTGAGAGGGGCCTACACTCGGAAACCTGTGAGTTCAAAGGCGACGGTTCACAGCAGCGATGGTACGACGGCCGCAGCTCTCATTGTGTCCCAGTGGTCGGTGTCACACAGCCTACAATAACCTTCACTTCACGGCGTCCACCGCCAAGTGCCCGTGCGCCCTACTGCCTTTGACTGGCGTAACCTAAAAAAAGAAAACACGGGATTTCCAATGCCCGTGCTGGGGCATTTTCGCTCACGTTTACGTCGAAGTGCGGCCTGATAAATTACGAGCACGGCATTTCAGTCCAAAGGTTGTAAAAGGTTGTGGGAAAAGAGGGTCAATTTTTTTTTAGCTTGGATACCCCCCCCACACACACACACACACATGACCACCCTTAAAACGACTACATGCATCTCGAAAGGGGCCTAAGGAAATCAGTCTTTCACGAATTGTGGCAGCCCCGTGCGTCGTTCAAACACCACTTCTAAGTTCTCACCTGAAAGAGTGTCGATAGCCTTCATCGCAGCCTTGTCGTCCGGACAGTCAACGAACGCATAACCAGTTTTGACAAGAAATGGACCAATGTGCGGAATCTTCCACTGCTCAAAGATACTTTCCAAGTCATCCGCGCTCGCCTCCTCGCTCACGTTACCAATGTATAGCTTATTCATGATGTACGCCGAAGAAAGGACAATCTTTAGGCTTGGGGTACGAGAGTTACTTGCGATCTTGTAGTGTGCAGTGTTTGGAGCGGACTAAATCGCCTTTACTACTACGGAGTGGCCGTGGCGTGCTTCCCGTTCGGTCAAGCCACAGATAGTTTGAACTGGCAAACCTCGATGCGTTTATTGCGCTCCCTGGCCCCTCTCTCTCTCTCTCTCTCGCTCTCTCTCTCTCTCTCTCTCTCCCCCCTCTCTCGCTCCCTTTCTCTCTCTATCGCGCAAGAAAAAAAAAATAAATTCTCAGTTGTTTAATCCCGTATCTCCAATGATGGCGGGCTTTATTGAAATGGAGGAGAAACTACTTTCAGTCTTCCTCCAAACCCCGTTGCAGTGAGACTGAAACTGTCACACACGGTGAAGCTCGCGTCCGCTTCTGAGTAAAGCCAAGAAGAAGAAAGCGGACGAAAGAAAAAAAAATCCACGGCAATTCCGGTTTTTTTTTTTGAATGAGCCACGTGTTCAAACTACAAATCAACCCCACACGTGAGGAATCCCAATTGCTCAATTAAGTGTTTTGGGATTGGGAAAATTGCACGGGAATCTGGGGTGGGGACAGCAGAGGGGAGTGCAGAAAAAAGGAGGGGAGGACTGGATTGGTGTAGGGGAAAAAACCTGGCGAGCGATGTGTGTTGAGGGATTCCGTGAGAACCCAGTGTGTCTTTTACTAGAATCACATTCGTGTGCCTTTCTCTGCAAAGCCTCGCCTCTCATTGGTCGGCTGCGAAATAGTAAAACGGCGGAGCGCTCACGCACGCCCATAGCAGGGGGACAGAGATATTGCGGGGGCTTGCACGCAAGCGAAGTGCGGCTGTGGTTGTAGGAGTGCTACGCGGATGTCACAGCAGAAGGAAGGGGGTGGGGCCATTCATTAATGATATTGCATTATATTGTCAAATTGTATGCATTTCGACAAGTAGCCAACATTAGAGGAATCTGCAACGGGGAGGGCCCTGTGTGGCTTCCTGGGCCCACAGTCAATATGGGAATGACACGTAGGCTACTACTGTCCAAATGACGACATCCATCTTCTCTAACAAGACTGGGGCCATTCCCTTCTTGTGATCGATCCACAAATTCAAAATCCAACCGCACGTTCGTGGTCATGCAAAAAAAAAGAAGAAGAGGAAGTGTTGAAGATGTGTCGTTGGGCGACGTATCTGGTGCCACACCAACTTTGAGTTCATTTGGTAACTTGTAAAAAGCGCTGGCCATGCCGGCTCACTGCATATGGCGGATCTTCTCTCCCATACCTCCGGCATGGATGTGTGCATGGTCTGCAAAGAGGGAGGGGTCTCAGACAGAGAAGTGCCCCTAGCGTCAATACTTAACGTACACTCCATACAACCAGAACTGGAATACACGTTCGAAACGGGCTTGTTTCACAACAACCAGTGCGATAATGGAGGGATCATGCAGTCACGGCTAAAGGCCGGCAGGTTACTCGTAGGTCACCCTACGACTGAGTTGGATGGTTTTCAGAGATTATCAAATATAACCCGGTTGGCAGCATACAGCCGAATAAATATTCAACCAGGATTGGTTCAAGATTTTCAACGTCAATTTTACATGTTGGTTCACGCCGAGAGAATCCACCGAGGTACATTATTGCACTTCCCAGCCGGGTTTGGAGCACGTGTTGCATAATAGGAAGAGTAGGAAGGCTATAATTCATCATCTTAATGGGGACTGTTTTATATTTACTCACATTTACTCCTGGGTACTCCTGGCAAAACCGTATAGCTCTAACTGAGGAAGTAGGCTATTTTTATGTTCCTATTTATTTACACTTGCTTTAGCCCACCTCACAGCCTCATTGACGAGGCTAGTATATTAACAATTTTCTATGATAGCTCACATTATATATCTAATTTTATATAAATCTCCAATTTAACATCCACCCCTGACGCTCAAGAAAGTTCAGCCTATTAAAAGCATGGGTGGATATGTTTAACCTACATATACGCAACAGTTACCATGACAGCATATTATTTCAACCAAAATCTGTCTTTTCTCATGGTGGGCTGCATCTTGCGTGTACGAATGAGGGCATATCTCAAATATTTCCGCGCACAACATAAAGCGTATATGTACCCCTTCACTGCTAAAAACAAGCCCACCATTGCAACAGGAGTCGAGATGTGTATGTGTGTCTGTGTGTGTGTATGTGTGTGTGGCTGACATTGCAGCCTGCCCTGTCTGCGTTTCTTAGAGCAGATGAATAGGTGTGCCTGCTCATGTAAGGAGGGCTATAGCAGCTTGGTTTTTGTGCAGGCCTTGTTCCCAGTGGCACAGACTGGGACCATCGCCGTCACAATGGGTTACTCCTCCGCCGCTGAACAAACACAGAGTGCGCTGCCATTGGTCGGAGAGGCCAGCCAATCACAGCACTCCAGACTCGTTCCCTACTACTCCGGCTGGCTTGGCCTCAACGCGGCCATTCATTGGCTGCCGGGAGCTGCTGTTCTATATGAATCAACGCGCGAATCATACGTGTATTTCTCCATATTTTTACAAGTTTGCGTCCTCGTCACCCTTCACCCATCTAACAAAACATCAGCCGACCACAGGATATAAATAACTAGTCTCTTGGTTTTGGGGTGAATTGATGGAGTTTACTTATTGTCTGTTTGATGGTAACTCGACAAAGAATTAAAAAGTTAAATCAATGAAATGCACGTTAAGTCTGTTTATTTTTTTAAAAGCTGTTTCCTTGTTCTGTAATTCGATTTAAACTCCAAGGTGCAGATATGTGTCCTGGCAGTAGGCATTTTCTCTGAGCTAGATCACACAGGTTGCCTCATTTCTGGGCATACATACGTATACAGCGAGGAATTAACTCCAGCCTAACGCGTTTCCATCGGCCTAGTTAGGCGTAGACAATTTTTTACATCTTGGTTAATGCGACCGAAACGACTTGTGCACCACGGGAAATAACGAAATGCTAATACGCCAAAGTTAATGTGCGAACTTGCTATCACGTTTTCACACATTTATATTATCAATCCATACATACGGAGATAAGTCGATGCGGGATCAGCATCGGCGTTATCCGTTTTAAAATGAAACAATGCATGCATGCATGCAGCCCTCCTTCCTCCGCGGCTCTCGGCGTGCAGCCCCCATGCAAGGCGCAGGAGTGAATGTATCGCTGTGGAATGTACAGAAAGTCTCCCCGCCCCCATCCGCGCGACTGCAGTATGGCCAAATTCCATAAGGTTAAACTCACATAAAGTTTCAGACTGGGCTTCATGTTTTAAGTGGGCTAATTTCTGCGCTTTTTATGAACAGATCAATCCAGCAACAACCCAAAAAAAAAATCGATCCGATTTGACACAGTCACAGAGAGGACATTTTTCCAGAGAAAGAAACATTGTTTGAGATGAAGGGTTGTGTGTTAAAATAGCCCAACTTTTTGGCTGCCATTGGCCTCACTCCAAGGTATAGAATGGCTACGTCGTAAAACGCAAGGTCTCGTTTTCCTTTAGGGCTGCACGCGCGTCAATGGATTCAATCATCTGGTGAGGATTATTTATTTATTAATGTATGTATTTGTTGTTGGACGAATGGTCTATCTCGTTGTTCCCCCCCACCCCCACTATATTTCCAACGGAAACCACTGACTGCCTGCCTTTGGCCAGAATGTATGGAAACACTGTCGTGAACGCCATATTGACGAGTGTTGAGATTAATATAAAAGCCCAAAACGTGTGGAAACACTGTTAATTACCGATGTAATAACAGGTTTTACACATGCAAACGGTGTATATTTGTATCTTCTGGTTTCATACTGGCTACCATAGAGGTTTCCTAAATAAATAAAAAAAGTAGGATTTATCTTTTCCCCTTGTTTCCTTATGGGGTGGCACCCTTCACCTCATTAGAAAATGGCGGTTTTATGCCCCTGAAAACACACAGCAAAGGGCATTTATTTCTTTATTTGTCCTAATGAAGTTGTGCTAAATGACCATTTGTAAATTGTCAGAATTGACAACTCGTGTACCTTGCACATAAAAGGGCAAGGCTCGTGAGGAAATGAGACTTTAATGATACCTTTTTTTATTGTTTCTGGCTACTCTCATTGCAAACTCAAAAATGCATTTATTTGCAAAAAACAACAACTGTTTGCCTAATTAAATCCAATTGTAACATGGGAAATGTTTTAAATGTAGACATTCTTTGAAGGAGAGAAATTGTTTTCTTTGAAACAAAACGGTATTAATTGCTGATCTATGTGCAAACTCGAGTCGCTGCCTGACGCTTGTGAAATACACTGATTGCAAGTACGTCGTATAGGGGTGGATTTGATGCACAATGTCAACAAAAAAGTTGTCTTAAACGCGAATTTAGTTTTTTCTTCATTAATGATGCCTGAATATTGATTTTTTTATCATTAACAACTGTTGATTGTTGTTGGGTATCCCTGGCACTGTGCATTTTATCTGGTTATATTAGCACCATATCCAGATGAAGTGCAGAGGCCTGGTTAAATAAGAGGACTGCAGCACACTGGAGTCACATGGATATTTGTGCAGTCGTGGCCTAAATGGCCATCTTCTCCAGCCCCATGTTGGAGCCGTCTGTGGTCTCCTGCTGGCTGCTGTTATCTCATTGTTGACCCACCTGGGTGTGATGTTTGATTGGTTACAATGTGACTTTCTATGGGGATGTGTCTTGTGTTAACAGCTCCAAGTCAATGCATACCTTGGATATTTTCCTGAGGTGCATTGTTTTCTAGAAAGAAGGCGTGATTAGCTATGCCTGAAGTTTAAATGCCTCTAATTTCACATTACGTTATATTTATTTCAGACCTGAAATGCCTGATGTGCCGAGTCTGGGATGGCGTATGGAGTATGGGTGTTCATTCTGCCACAGGTGGAATATAGTCTCTGCAGATTTCTCATTGGTGACGTGTAATTGTTATTGCTAACAATGCCGTTTTCCATTGAAGACATATTGTTAAGATTGATGAGTTGAAACAACAGTGTTGGAGTTAAGCACCTGTTGCAAAAATTGTAAATGGTTTGCACAATTAGTTTTATTACAGTATTGCAAATCTTTCCTGTTTACCTGATGCATGTTTTAGACAGGGTTTATCAATATGCAGTAAACGGATGTATCATCGCATAGCAATCATCTTTTTCCTCTGCCTATACTGAGATGTGCAAACAGGCATGTGCTCTCATTATGAATTTCAAACAGCTTGCATATGGATACTGAAACTTTTATTTCTGTGTTGTAACATATGGCCAACTATTTAACTTCTTTAATAAACCTCTGGCTCAAGAAGAAAACTTATTTCTCGACTTCTTGCTGTTCCTTTGTGATGTTTGCATGCCTCCAAGTGCTCACTTTTTCTCAGGTACAAGAGCTGACTGAATATTTCATGATGCTCTCAATTATGTGTGTTTCAGAAAGTGTCATCTGATTGGCAGCGTAGAATGGTGAAAAGGGCCCGCTGGTAAATTAATATAGGGGTCATGTGAGCTTTTAAAGTAATCAATATGCCACTGAAACATGTAACTGATGAACAAAGTAATTAGCTCAGGGTGACTGCAGCAAACACTTGCTAAATTTGGTCCCTCTAAAGTCATCCTCTCCATCTAGGGCTCACAGGTGTGAGCACACAAGGTGTTTGGTGTGTTTCTACATTTTCCGCCCGTCTTCATGCACTCCATAGCATCCGACAGTACGTTTCTAAAGGCAAACTGCTGCTTGTTCACCTTCAAACATTGCTCCATGGTTTATGGTCGCAGACTTGTTCCGATTGCTGATCGATAAGCTGTGAGCCACAGGTTGATATTGAATGTTTTGGGAATGCTAAGAGGGGGTGGAAATGGTCATTTTTACATGCTATCAGCACCATAGCGCCACATGGTCATTTCATCTTTTTTTTTGCTGATGTGAGTTACAAGACATGGATCTTTTTTCCTCCCAGGATGTAATGTCCTACACTGCTAATGTTGGACTTCCTCTGTCCGAAACATGTCTTTTTTTAACGTTAGAGAAATGAGCCCCAAGTCTACCGGAAAGACGTAAGATGCCTTATCAACAAAATAAAACCATCCACCTAATAGATTTTTTTTACTGGGCCATGCCATTGCCACCCACCATCCTGACACCTCCAGTCACTGTGGTCTAGCTGGTGGGAATCCGTTTCAAAAAGCAGAGTATAAAACAAAGCACCAACTCCATATGTTAAATACTCAGGTGTTCAACAATGCATGCACCTGCGCTCTGCAGTAATAATAATAATAATAAAAAGAAGCTGTAACAGACCACTAAAATGTTGTGGGCTTGACATCGGTCCAGAGGACAGTAAACCGGAGTTATATTTTCCAAGTTTTGCAATTTGTTCAACTTAATGCTCTTGATACAAATCATGCTCAAAATGTTTAGCGAATGCTATCAAAACTGCATATCAGTGCTCGGACCTGTGCACAACCAAAATGTGTCCATGGGTCACCATCCACTATGTGACTGTAGGTTCTTTATTGAGAGAGAAGCCACACTTTGACCTTTGTATCCTTCAAACCAGTGGTTAACCAAGGATCCAAGGAATTATCTTTCAAGCCAGTGTAAATGAATGTGTAAATCTAAGGGGCCCCATGATACGTCAGTAGTGATTATTAACCCCGTTTGAGTGAAGCCCCTCACTATTAGGGCTAAGGTCCTCTGATAGAGAGTTCATTTCTTCAGGCTTACTCCTGTGATGTGTGACTTCAACATGGTGGAAGCATTCCAGCCCATCAACCTTTATCTCACTGAAATAGAAAACTGCACCCTGGTTTATCACATCCACATCAGCCAACCGACTGAACCTTGGGGTGAAAACTCCAAAATTTCCGTCAAAGCCGTGTTCACCTTCACACTTAGCTCCTTTCCACTTGTGAAACACACACTTGGTAAGTTTAAACAAGTTCACCAATTATGCCGCGTCGAAGCAGAGGTGCAGCATTCAAAGTTAATTCACCTGAAACTTTCGCACGTTGCTGTTGAAAGTATTTGAGATGCGACCCTTGGCGTTACATTATGAGTGAGCTTAATTGTGAACCTCCACATTTACAACATGGCGCTGGTTGCAACGCTTGCATGAGGATCTGCCTCCAAATCAACTGTTCACAACTTAACAAAAGGCGCTTGAAACACAGTCCGTTTTGTGAATATTCGACCTCACGGATGAAACTTATCCAATCGTGTGTGCTTGTGGGTAAGACTCGATCTGTATCATAATCGGCGACTAAGGCCCGATAATAAGCGCAAAACACCAAATGCAAGTGTGTCCTGGTGTGAAAGAAGATCGAGAAGAAGCTGGATCTTAATTTGTGGGCATTAACTTATATTCTGGGCAGAATTGGCACTAGCATCGTTCTGCCAAACTCCTAATGCATTCTCTCACCTCTCCCACGCCGTCTTTCTTAACTTGCACCTATGAAACAGAATCCAAATTCATTTTTATGCACATCGAATCAGAAACCACCTTAAAACATTTTAGAGCTGTCTTTTTCTTTTTTTAATACAAAGAAGCAACATAAAATACACGAAAATAAGAATCTCTAGAGGTACTCAAATGTTGACTTAAACTGAAAAAAAAAAAATGGACTTACAATGTGGACAAGGACCCAACTGTTGATCTTTAAATTAGACTTCATGTTACAGCCTTGATCTAGATACGTTGATCAGTTCAGCTGGTAACAAATACCTTTAATTACATTTTTAAAAATGTGGGGTTTTTTTTTTCTTCCATTTCCTTGCACAACGACAGCTGTAAATACCGCCAATCCTTTAGATCAATTTCCTGAAAAATAAAATAACAAACCCTGTACATGATTTCTTTCTTCCTTATAACAAATTTTATCAGAGGTTAACAGAATAGGTCGAAAAAAATATTACCATTATCCCTAAATATAAATCATTGCTTATGCAAAAGGAAGAAAGATTGATGGAACGAGGGTTTGGGCCTTGGGAAACTAAAAAAACCCCAAAACAAAACAAAAAAGAAAATGCCCAACGTCACCATTGGTTGTTCTGTGCTTTGCCCACACTGAAAATGGATGCTTGGGAAAAGATTTTAACACACCAAAAGCATGTAAACAAAAGACGACCTCAAACGTTAGAGAGTTCTGACTTATTAATGTAGATTTGAGCCATCTTAAAAATGCCTCAAAATTGCCCCTCAAAACAAATGCTGATGAGTCCGACAGCAGTGACGAATCATCGGAGTCCAAGTGTTGAAAGAAGCAGCTTAATATCGTCCTGGAAAGAACAAAATCGAGGTCACATTAGTACCAGGAGAACTCATGACAGCATTTTAATTATGCCATTTCACTCTGAGCAGCGAGAAAAATATCTCCGTTTGTTTGGACAGGCATAATAAAAGGGTAGCCTAATTCAAAATTTTAAGTAAATGATATGAATGTAGACCGCCTAGTTGTGTGTGTGTGTGTCTCTGTACTTACGTGGACTGTAGGAGCGGGACCGTGAGCGAGACCTGTATCGACTGTAGTAGGGGGATGGAGAGCGTCTGCGACTGCAGAGACAAAAGAAAAACGAATGCTACCCCTAACTTAACAGGTTAACATCTTTATGCATGCTCAATAATCCAGGTAAGAAAATCCAAGTAAGTTGAATCAGTTCATCTGGACACAACGTTTATAGAGAGAAATGTTTCATCACTCATCTAAGTGACTTCTTCAGTCTCAACTGACTGCAGGTATCCCCACCCTTATAAACAATACAGTTGCATAACAACCGAAAACAACGATTGGTTCCATTTGCAAATTGCAGTAAGCATTAACTAGAGTTACAATGGCTATGTGGACTATTCACGGAGGATGGGGGAATAGTTGCAATAACACCATTGTAAGAGGGCGACATGTGTACTCTTAGCCACCCCCCACCCCCCCCGGTTCAGGGATGGTCGTTACCTCTTCACATAGATAGCCTCTTTGACTCCCCGTTCACTGATTCCTGATTCAACTGTCTTTGATTAACAGGTTATGCTAACAAACAGTTAAGGCTTACATTTGCTGTCATTGCAGCTCACCATTTGGGTCTCAGGTAACTTACTCACCTGTACCTGTAGTCGTACTCATCGTATCTGTCGTAACCGCGGTCGCAGCCACGGTCATAATACGAGTCTCTGCCTCTCCTGCCTCCACTGCTGCTGCCGCCACCACCACCACCTCCACCACCACCACCACCGTTGCTGAAAAAGAGAGAATAAACATTACATGACTTCCAAGTATCCATACAACTGACAGAGGGCTGTGTCAAAGTAAACACAAATTATCTTATTTCGCAAAAACGCTTTTCCTAAGATCAAAGAAAGTTGAATTAGTTCATCTGGACACAATGTTTATTGACAGAAATGTTTCATCACTCATCTAAGTGACATCTTCAGTCTAAACTGACTGCAGGTATCCTCACCCTTATAAACAATACAGTTGCATAATGACCGAAATCAACTCAGTTTCATATGCAAATAGGTGTGACTATTAACTAGAGTTTCAATGGCCATGTGTGCTATTCAGATTTTTTTTTGGATTCTGAGATACTTTATTGATCTCCGTTGGGAAATTCCTCTCATTTCACCCATCCTAGCTGTGTAGCTAGGAACAGTGGGCAGCTGCTGTGCAGCACATGAGGACCAACTCCAGTTCATCTTGCCATGCCTGTATTAACCCTAACAAGCATGTCTTTTTGATAGCAGGGGAAACCGGAGCACCCGGAGAAAACACACCGCAGACACGGGGAAAACATGGAAACTCCACACAGAGAACACCCTGGGATGACTCCCAAGGTTCGACAACCCCAGGGTTCGAACCCAGGACCTTCTTCTTCGCTCATTTCATTTTTAACATGTGCCTGCACATTGTTTTTAATGACAATAAATTGAATTTAATTCTTGCTGTAAGGCAATAACACTGACCACTGCGCCACCCAATGATTTGGGAATGTATGCAATCACAGCATTGTAAGATGGCGACAGATGTACCCCTCCCCCCTCGGTTCAGGGATGGTCGTTCCCTCTTCACATAGATGGCCTCTTTGACTCCCTGTTCACTGATTCCTGATTCAAATTGAACGGATTTAACTTTCTTTGATTAACAGGCTAACAAACAGTGAAGGCTTACATTTGTTATGTCATATCTTTTCCTAAGACATTCAAGGTAAGTGTCACAGTATGACCAGACTGCTCTCCAACCCAAAAAGCATGTGTCCTTCTCTCCCAAGTGCATTTATACTTCACTTGGAAATACTTGCATGCTTGGGCGAAAAAGAAAAAAAAAAAGAAGAAAAAAGGAACCAAGATGCAAAAAAAAAAAAAAAGGAACCAAAAAGGAACATTATCTGTCCTTACTGTGTTGGTCGACCCATGTAGATTCCTGGTGTGGGGGTGTGGGGTCGCTTTGTAATGGAATAATCCACTCTGATGCGCCTCCCGTCTAGCTCCATGCCATTGGCTCTCTCCATTGCCTGGGGAACAGAAGAGGGTGGAAAAGACAAAGCCGCTATCAAATCTCTTACATTCTGATAAGGAGTTGTAAACTGCAGACTGACCAACATGACCAAAAGCAACACGGCGAAAAAGGCATATGGGATGTAATATGTAAGACTGCTGACACCTAGTGGACTGCTTCGGTAACCACACAGCTGAAAACCTGTATGATCTACAATTATGATATGAATGACACGTAACACACATGTGAAGTTGCTTATGTCCATAAAATGAAAGGAAACTTGTAAAGCCACCATTAGCAGAACCATATTAAGATATACTTGAGAAAATTCAATATTTTTTGCTTAGCTTAACCAGTCTCAAATCAAGTCTTCGAGACACACCTGTATGCTGGTTTTCTATTCTAACAGGTAGTTTTTCCCACCTCCAATAAGGGAGCTTTTAGACCTGGAACAGGTGAATGTAATTAAAAAAGGAAAATTTCACAGCAAATAAGTGCTGGTGGTCAATCTAGTCTTTTAAATACTGGAGCCACTTCGGTGCAATTCATTTTAACACAACACGCATTTGACAGTTGTTTTACATTGCTTACATGTAACAGTATGCATTGCATGAGAATTTCTAAGTGGCTGAGATTAGAGAATGAACATCTCAGCCTTGAGCAACCTTGTAGTTCTTCCACCATCAACAGATGTCAATAGTTGTGTTTCCATAAATTGTCGAGTGAATTTTAAGCAACGTTTTGAAATGTCACAAAAGGGAACCCCCCCCCCAAAAAAACAAAAATGTGTTTCCATCAACTGGTTTGGAGCGAATAAACTAGGCTACACAAGGTGTTGTTTCGTTAGAAGTTGGCAGTGTAGGCTACATTATGCACAGCTGTAATAAACAGAGTAGAAGTAGAGGTTGCGACACAGAACCAAAACAAGTCGCCTTGGCAATCTACGAGAGAAAATGGAGGTCTTCTGGAATTTGTTTCAATTGGGAAAGTTGTAATTATTCTTTCATGTCAGCAGTTATTGGCAATGTTTCATGCTGTCCAGAGATGAAGACAAAGAAATGCACTTTATGAGAATATCTGGGAAGATGCTGACAGTGGAAACAGCTCATCAGTCATGTGAGTTAAACGTTTGCTACATCAGAACTTATTCGGCAAAGGTGTTTCCATATCCCATTTAGCGCATTAACTTTTTCAAAAAAGGCAAAAACCACCTCCACTTGTGGAAAACTTGTGGAAAATGTAAGTTTTTTTCGACTTTTTAAACCTTTTCTAATGAGATACTTCAAAACGACTTAGTTATGGAAACACGACTAGTGGAAGTAAGCCAGTTTGCTATGAGGGCTACAGAAATACAGACAACACTGGCAAATATTGTGTACATTACAGAGATTCCCCCACTAGGATTAATAAATGGAAGTAAGGCTGAAAATTGGCAAAACTTCCCTTCAAATAACTGGCAGAAATGAAGACCAGCAGCACAATGGTAACTGAGGACCAGATTGAAAACTACTGGCCTAAACCATACCTCAAATAATGTAATGATGACACTAACCAAGTTTAAGCCATACCTCTTTGGAATCGTCAATCCTCTCAAAATAAACAAATGCAAAGCCACGGGAGCGACCGGTACGCTGGTCGTAGACCACATTGACCCCAGCCAGAGGGCCGTAGCGAGAGAAGACCTCTTTCAAATCGCGCTCTGTAGTGTACAGGCTCAGGCCAAACACCCCTAGGCAGGTGCTGGGGTCGGGATTTGCCTAGAAAAGCAAAAATATTGGTTAGACTCCAGTGTGGCTGGCCTCAAACACCACAACCCCACTTAGCCAGCAAGGAATTGCATGCCATTATGAATACATGCACAGCATTGTTTTATTTGTTTGAGACATTGGGAACAAAGACAACAGGGTGGCTTATCCCCAACATCAGCTAAGAAAAAGAACGGGGTGTTAGGGAAAAAAATGAATAATGGAAGGTAGGATGTGAAATGGGAATTTCTATTGTCAAAAGTTGGCCATTAATGATGTTATGATACCCAAGACACCATGTCTCTGGGCTGTACCCAGTAGGGAAGTTTGTTTGATTTTTATACAGGAGATGGTGGGAAAACTAATTTAAGTTACATTACATTTCTATACACGTGCTCGGAGTGGGACAACACGCATGAATATATATGTATTCAATGGCAAAATCATAATTATTCAGTAAAATAATCACGCAAACCAAACTAGCTGGATTTGTGGGAAAACATATTTTTGACACCTGCCCAAAAAAAAAAACAAAAAAAAAAACTTTACATTCTAAATAAATGCTTAACCAAAGTTTAATACTTTGGGAACAACGTCAAGACGTTAGTGTGTTCTCATACTCAGAGCTTGAAAAATAATGCCGTACCAGACAGCAAACAGAAAAGCTAAGAGCACCTTTAGTTCGACCTGGAAGGAGTGGGAAACAGGAAGGTGGAGCAAGGCAGTGTCGGGTGAAGCTGAACGACTTTAAAGAGCAACGGCTTAATAAGCTGCAATTTGCTTTATTGCTTTGATCCATTGCATGCATGCGGCTCGAGTGCTGCCGTAAGACACGGGGCACAATTAATATTCCTTAGTGAAAATAGCCCCTCTATGGCTTTAACAGTGTATTCAAATGATAGCCAAGTCCCCTATTAAGACTAGACATTTAATTCGTTTGATCATTTAAGCACCTCATGCAACTTTTTAAGCAATTCTATATACCTGGCAGTGAAGAAACGTGAGACAAACATTTTAGCCCCTAAGGGTATACCATCACCCCTCCGTTCTGCCCACAGGGTTACCAGTCCGTGCTCAGGATGTGAACTTCACTTCATGATAGTTTTTAATAACCCCATTTGACATATTTTCAAAAACATGTTACTCAGAAAGGCTATATCAACTTTACAAAAATATCCCATGTGCTCATCATTTGCTTTTGAACATTTCCACACAAATCCTGTATCACACGGTCTTGCCATTTTCAAAATTCCTCACAAGAGAGGGGCGGTCACATGTTCTGTATAATAAACAATGCATTTCTCTTTTGTCCAATAAGTAAGAAAGTCCACATACCCTAGTATCAGCACCACTGCCATGACTGTTTGTTTCTTTTCTGAAGTCACGGCTCTATTAATGTAATGAAGAAAGGGGGGGTTAATTAAAGGGGTTATTAAATGATACATCAAACCGTTTCACCAAAGCTTCAGTCAGAATCATCTGAAAAATTGCTTCCTTATGAGTAAAATTCAAAGTCGTTTGCACCCGAGTTAAAAACTTAACTTATTTCCCCTGTGCATGAATTTCATTTAATGCAAATCATGCAGAATTTCCTATGCATGCCTCTCTCTCATTAACATGTGCCAAAGAGGTTTGTTGCATGTATTGCAAAACCTAAAAGAAAAAAAAAACATAAAAAAAGAACAAAAGACACAAAATGCCCCTCGATCCACCTATCTACGGTGACTTCACTCCATCCTAACTCACCACACTCACCCTGCTGCCAGTGTGACGGCGGCGGTTGGACATTGGAGACGTACTTTGGCTTCTCCGCCGGCGGTAGTCAGGGCTGTAGGAGCGGGAGTGGGACTTCCTACGGTGAGAGCGGGAGCGAGAGCGGCTGTAGCGGTGGTTGGAGTGCCGCCGAGAGTGTGACCTGCAAAGTGACGAGGAACAGGAACAGAAGGAGGCGGATGGTTCGGAACCCAAGAGATAGAAGCAGAGGCAGAGACCAAAGAAGAAGAAATGGTTGGTTGAACAGAATAACACACCTTTTAAAAAACAGGATGGCACATCCGTTACATGGTTTGCTCGGCGGACGTCAGTGAGTAAGAAAATAGCAGACTGCCAAAGCGTACCTGGATTTAGAACGAGAATGGGATCTGGACTCAGAGCGTTTGGAGGCCTGGGATGGACTCAGGGAGCCAGACCTACTCTCCGACTTGACCCGAGCTGGACTCCCACGGTCCGATTTAGAAGGGGAGCGGGACTCCTGTTATCAAGGAGTGCATCAACAACACTCTTATAGACAAAAACAAACAAACGAAACAAACAAAAGAAAAAAACCCCACCCATACTGCCACATACATGCAAAGTCAAGCATATGAGTATGTTGCACACACCCACTCACATTTTCCAGTGTACAATCTATATACTGCAAAGAAAAGAGGTTAGTAAAATTATTCATTTTAATTAATAAATATGGATTACAGTCATTGTTAACACCATGGCACAATGTAAAATTACAGCTTTGGTGTATTGACTTCTTTGCCCACCTGGGCCATAAGGGAATACTAATGTTAACATGCATTTCCATTAGAGAGCAGGTAAAGAACAGATATTTTGAACATAAATGGTTTATTTACTTAACCTAGAGACACATTCATTCTTCCAGATTCTTTATACGCTACAGCCTTCTCTCAGGATTTCTATTGTTCTTCATTCTTCTTTTTTTCAGTTTTCTTATTTTCTGACGCCAGGTCTGTTTCTCCCTCCATCCCCCAAATTCATATCAGTTTCATTTTTAGCCATTACTCTGCAAGTTTCCGCCACATTTTCCTCCCTTTCCGCTTATGTTCTGCTCTGTAAATGTTTTCATTTTTCATTAGCCTTCTTTTATCTTGAATATTTTCTTCCACATTCTTGGATAAAACTCTTCAAATCCTTCACGATCAATAACCTTAATGAAAAAAAGAACATTCAATAAAATTAAGGTCATGGGCTTATTGAAAAGTAAAGATCTTAAGTGAAAAAATAAACGACTTGACACTAAATGCAGTACAATTATAGTGATGCTAACAGCAATTACAATTTCAGAAGAGGCAAGAGAGAAAACCAGTTTTAACTACCCGACATGTTCAGTTATTACTACATAGCAGCTTCAGCTTTAACGTGAGATGCAAAATAAATCACTCGAGTTCCTAGCTGAGCATTGACCAGACAGCAAAACTAACACCAGCATGGTCGCTGTGGAGTATAATGGTTGTTGTAGCAGCATGAAAAATTCTATTTTAAGTCCCACAGCGTGCTTTGGACACCGTGGTCGAAGTTATCAAATATTCAAGGCATATTTGCTGATTGCAGCAAGTTTAAGGTTAAAAAAAATACATTGCAACTCAGGCTAGCTAACGCTACTCATTCCCCTGCAGCATTTCGCTCGTTAGCAGCAGGACGATGCAGTGAAAGAGAAAAGGGAAAGATTTGACAGCTTTAAAATGGGTATTTACCCGTCCCTCGTAAGGTCCGTCCTCAAAGTCACTCATTGTGTGAGGGAGGGGGGGAATAAAACCACTGCGAAGTGAACCAGATATATTTGGTTTGGCGATCCTTCCGCACCTTTTTGTGCAGTCTGGCGAGAAGATGGCGACCGGGAAAGGGCGGGATCTTGCTTTGTTTACGTACTGCAGAGTGACGTCGACAGGGGCATTCCGCTTTCACGACGCCCCCCTCGAGGCCAAATGTGACTGTGCAAGGCGCATGTGCGAAGCGCCTCGCTTCGTGGTTCACAATAGAAGGACGACCCCCACCAAACTTCTTTTTTCATTTGATTTAATTCAGGGAACGCATGGGGGATTTAAAAGGAATATCATCGAGAAAGATTTTTATACCAGCAGTCGAGGACATCTGAAGATCGTTGTGTTATTCTATGTCAAGTACACAAGAGAGCCAAGAAACCGGAGTCAAATTACATGTAGTGCAAACCTGCATAACCAATAAACATGATTCTGATTTTTTTCCTATATCGATAAAAGAAAATGTCTTCCGCGTGAAGACGGTCTGTATTTATGGGTGCAGAATACTTCGACATCTCTGCGTGGTGGGTGGATGTATTGCTGCCAGTCTACCTCGCCGTTTTCTGCTATGTGAAGTAACGCACATTTATGCTTAATGCGGTAATAGCTGAATCACAATTTAGTAATTTAACAGAAGGCTTTACATCAAAAATATACTTAAGGTCATGACCTCTGGGTAAAGTTTAGAAGCAGCGGAAATGGGCAATTTTGTAATGAACATGACCAGCAACATGTCTTTATGCATGCGCAATGATCCAGGTAAAATCAACTTTGAGTCAGTTCACCTGGACACAACGTTTATTGACAGAAACGTTTCATCACTCATCTAAGTGACCTCTTAAGTCTAAACTGACTGCAGGTATCCCCACCCTTATAAACAATACAGGGGCATAAAGACCGAAACCAACGATCCGTTTCATATGCAAATAGCGTGACAATAAACTAGAGCTACAATGGCCATTTGTACTACTCAGAGGATTGGGGAATGTTTGCAATCACAGCATTGTAAAACGGTGACACATGTATTCTTATCACTGAACGGGGTGGGGGGGCTAAGAGTACATAGTACATCTGTCACCATCTTACAGTGCTGTGATTGCAACTATTCCCCAATCGTCTGTGAATAGCGCACATGGCCAGCGTAACTATATTTGCATATGAAAGGGATCGTTGGTTTCGGTCTTTATGCCCCTGTATTGTTTATAAGGGTGGGGATACCTGCAGTCAGACTCAACTTTCTTTAATGACCAGCAACAGATTTGCATCACACATTTTGCTCATTACTAATGTTCCTCACACTGAAAACATGAAAATCCACAACGGATATTCATGGAAATATTGCCTGCCTTCTCTGTTTCAGGGAGATGATTACGCATCATCAACTTCGTGAGCATAGGAAACATTAATTCTGCTCTTGGGCTGGACCTCCTGACATGTTTTGGTAGTATGCTCTCCGTCACTCTGCCTATTTAGTAGAAAAGACTTCCAGGGTCAGTCTCAAAAAAGGCAGCGTGACATCCACCCTGCAAAACGTCACTAAGATGTAAAGCTGAATGAGACCACGATTTTAAGAGAATCTCTAGAGTCACAGTGTACCATGAGCTCTGAACATGTGTCATAGCAAGAGCTCAGCCATCTTAACAGCACTACAGGGCTAAATGTTTACCAAACATTACATTCAGTCTTTTCCACATCAAAATAAATCAGTGCCCTGCATGAGGTGTACTTTTTTCTGGGATAGTCATTAATGAAACGAAACAACAGTTTCCAATACATGAAAACAAATGAACGGCCATCCAGCCCATCACAGCCATTTGACCAACCCACCAGGCCAGGGGAGAGAAAACAGTTCAGTATGGTAAATTTACGTGCGTGCGTTCAGAAAACGCAGCTTTTGTCACTCGCCACTGGCATTGATAACAGATTAGGGAATAATAGATCAGGGGTATTTAACTAGTTAGTAATGTGAAGTTTTCTTTTGTAACTTTGTTTTGTTATGTGATGCGCCAGCTAACACTAGTCACTGAACATAAATTTAGATAGGCTATCCTAGTTGTTGTTCTAGCTCAATCATTCCAAATACAAGCCAGGTGGAAAACAAACGTAATGCAAGCTAATGGTAGCTGACATTATTTAGGCAGAAAGCAAGTTAAAATCATAATACACCCCTCTTTGGGGGACATGTCTTGCACTCTTGGTTTACAATGTCTCTTGTCTCAGCAAGCTGCTAATTAGTAAGCTAAGTAGCAGATCCATTTTGGCTAGCTTGAAAGTATGTGCTAGCGTTAGTGATAGTTTGCTAGTGACATCCAATGAGTTTGACACTGTTCAACATTCTCATTGTTGTTTTTGTTACGCAAGATACAGGGAAATTAGAAAACAGTTAAAGGCAGAAGAAGTTTGACTCCCTTTTCAAGTCAAACAGTCACATAAGGAGTTACAGTGAGATGGGCTTGCTATGACTTTGCTTTGGAAGGAAACAGAAAGCTAATGCTGCTTAACAATAGGGTATCTGAATGCTGGTGACTATAGAATTGGGGGAGAAGGGCGTGGTGCTACAATGTACATTTTGAACGCAATATTATTTGCATATTGTGGTGAAGAAAATGTAGAAACGCATGACATTCATTTCGATTTGGCATGTTGTGGAGACTGGAATGGGAGCCAAAGATGGGGGGGGGGTGTTGCGGTGCTCATGTACCACCCCTAGAACCCCCACACTTAAAATCCCTGCTCCCCCCCTGGATACTGGGTTGCAACTGACAGAACAGAAACACAATTCTTAGTCATCAGCACGATGGCAAATAAACATCTACCTCATATTCTACAGACTTCATCTTGCAGGCAAAGTTAAAATACAATTATTAAGCCTTCAAAGGCAGTGCAAATAACTTTCTTTGGATCTTCTTTTCCAGATCTACTAGCCAGCTTAAAGGATAGGTACACTATTCTTCAACCTAAACCTTAATGAAAACATTGTAGGGTATCATTTAGAATCGAAAGATAAAAACTTAACTGCCCAATGACTGCTGGAATAGACTCCAGCATCCCCAAGCCCCTGAGAGCAGGACAAGGGGTTTGGATAATGGATTGATAGATGGATGGTCACTTCAGTCATAAAGAAACTTGCCACTTTGCTTAACAATTTCACTTGGTTTAACACGGTCCAATGGGTAAGCCTTAAAAAAATCTTTTCGAAAATGGGAAGCTCACACTATAATCAACTTGTTATATGCTTATCCAAAATGTTTTCAATGGGAGCAAAATCCGATTTGATTTGGAACAACCTTTTACAGCACATCCCAACCACCAGTACATTTTAACTCTTGAAAGCAAGAAGCAGCTCCATAGCGGCAGCTGTCCTTCCAGAAACCGGCGCAGATTTATCAAGGAAAACGTATTTGAGTAAGTTCAAAATAAAGTCATTTTAAGTTAACAGGAAATTGGTGACTTTTTTTTAAACTGAACATATTAAGATACACGTGAGTCTACTGTCAGCTTCATGTTTTCAAAAAGATGTATAATGGTTTTGATTTAGGTTTGCCAAAGAACCAGCATTGCCAATACTTGACAATTGTTACTGCTGGCTCTGTCTGTCTGCCTGTCAATGCTGATAGGTGTGCTGATACACCTGAAGAAAAAAGAAAAATCAGAGCAATTATTAATATTATCTGCAGGTGTGTTTACCCTGCTATGCCAACATCACAAAATACCAAGAACAAGCCTAGCATGTTTTTAACCCTTACATGGCTTTTAATAGTGCTGCACGATTTGGTGGAAAAAGTCATATTGCGATTATTGTGGACAGTATTGCGATTGCGATATAACAAAAAATGTTATACATATACAAATAATACAAATGTGTATTGTCACGACATGTAGCGACTTTCATTTTGCATGTTTTACACAATACCTCTTTCTGCTCAATGTCGCTGAGCTTGAATCCAAAATATCGCCACAAAAGAGGTCGCATTTTTCCCCCACCAGTTCTTCAGCGTTAACCCGCTCGGTGTCATCGGTATCCATTTTCCCCTTTCTTTCTGGTCTGCGCACAACGCACCAGATAGTCATGTGACCGTAGACAGTACACGCGTCACTGCCTAAACAGTGATTGGTCAGTTCTTAATTATGGGCGTAGATATGCAGATTGCGCACAAACAGCCATTCACACACGCACATTTTATTATTTAATTAAATCGCAGCCTTTTGCGGTTGTATAATTGCACAGGCTGACATCGCGATTGCGATTAATCGTGCAGCACTAGTTTTTAACAAATAGATACCAGCAAACTCATGAAACTGGTCGCAGGGGTCTCCGGCCCTGCTCCTGGAGAGCTATCGTCTTTCCGGTTTTCACTCTAACCCTAACTTAATACATCTGATTCTACCAATTACCTACTTAACAAGACCTTGATTCAATGAATAAATTGAATCAGGTGTGTTAAATTTGGGTTGGGGTGAAAACCGACAGGACGGTAGCCCTCCAGGAGCAGGGTTAGCGACCACTGCTAGGGTTTGAAAAGAAGGACCGCCACTTTATTTTGTCATTACATAACCCCCCCCCCCCCCCAATTGTATCCGGCCAATTACCCCACTCTTCCGAGTCGTCCCGGTCGCTGCTCCACCCCCTCTACCACATGCCTCCTCCAATACATGTGGAGTCGCCAGCCGTTTCTTTTCACCTGACAGTGAGGAGTTTCGCCAGGAGGACGTAGCGCGTGGGAGGATCATGCTACTCCTCCCAGTTTCCCCTCAACCCCGAACTGGCCCCCCGACCGACCAGAGGAGGCGCTAGTGCAGCGACCAGGACACATAACCACATTCGGCTTCCCCCAGACATGGCCGGAGGTAACACAGGGATTTTAACCGGGATCCCCATGTTGGTAGGCAATAGAATAGACCGCTACACTACCCAGACGTGTCATTGTACTCTAAAAACGAATTGTTCTCACAACGAATTTGTTCTCTGCATTTAACCCATCCGATTGTATAGGAGCAGTGGGCAGCTGCAGCGCCCGGGGACCAACTCCAGTTCTTCTTTCCATTGTCTTGCTCAGGTGCACAGACAGGAGTATTAATCCTGACATGCATGTCTTTTTGATGGTGGGAGGAAACCAGAGCACCTAGAGGAAACCCACGCAGATACAGGGAGAACATGCAAACTCCACACAAAAAGGACCTGCGACAGCCTGGGGTTCAAACCCAGGACCTTCTTGCTGCGAGGCAACAGCACTAACCACTGGACCACCATGCCTTTAAACAATTGTCCGAATAGACTGTGCTGAAGCCAGGGGAGAAGATTTGGTGAAGTGTTCAAGTTTCTCAATATTGAAAGAATAATAGAAATTGTTTACTGTATGATTCCAAATGATACCCAATAACGTTTGATGAGGTCTAGCTCACATAAGTGAACCAATCTTTTAAGTATTCATAAAATCTTTTAGATTTATGAGCTCTACATAATAAGCAACTTGACCAGCGGCAAACTGAAATACAGCATTTCTGAACCACCATTAACAGAATGTATGGTCTAGTTCAGCATTTTGTTTCAGGAAAGCAATATTGTAAATGCATAGGTGCTGTGCACACTTTAATGTTCCCAGCCACCTGTAGGGCAAAGTATTTAAGTAGAGTACCAGTTCTGAGTGTTCAACTCTATGTATTTACTCTAACAGCCAGTTCCATCCATTTTCTGCCGTCAGAGAAAGCTGAAATTTAAGCCAAAGAAATCAGCAATGAAAATATCAAAAGGTGCTGAGTAGCTCTGGTAAAAAAATATCAGCATATGAAAAGAAAAAACATCAAGCAGTTCTCTTCCATTCATTTCAAATTGAATAAACATTTCTGAAAGAGATTCTGTGTCCTAGGACAGTGGGTGTCCAAAGTTCACCTTATTGCTTTTCTTTATTGTAAGTGTTTGATCAGTGAACACTTAAAAAGTGTAGTGCATAAAAATATACATCTATTAACACTATGCTCCTTGATGCTGTTTTGGCCTGTAAAGTGGGTGTGGGTGAAGGCGTGGTGTTCCTGGATGGCTGCCGGGTGTGGCCTGCTTGGAGGCTTTCTGTAAGGCAGCAGGAGCAGAGGCAAGTACGCCCCCTGTTGTGTGGGAGGTGTTAGTGGCGGAGGCATTGACCACCACGTCTATTTTCCCCTCCAGTTTGACCAGCCGTGTCAGAATGTCATCCAGCAGCACAGCTATGGTTCTCTTCAGATCAGCTGGCGAGTGTGAGACAGAGAGAGAGCGAGAGAGAATGAAATGCATGAAATTAATAAATGAGGAAAGAAAGCAAAAAAGAAATAATTAAGGAAAATTCTTGACAAAACTGGTTCATAAGAGACACATTCTTTGTGTTCATCATTCTAATCATATGAATCACCATTAAGTTAGCGAGTGCCTGTTTAGAGAGAGGGAGAGACAGAGAAAAAAAAATCAAAGAGAGGGACGAACACTGAGCAAGAGTGTGACATTTTCCCCTTGTGCTGCTTCCTGTGTTCCTCCAAGAGAGCTTACCGTATCCAGCCATGGACGTTCCCTGTGGCCCACCAGGCATGTTCTGGTTCTCCTCAGTCAGGACCTTGACATAGCGCCGGCTGAGCTCCAGGATCTGCTCACGCAGCTCAGCGCTGCTCTGGTGGCGTGGTTGCTGCACGGTATAACGCAGCAGCATGAGTCCCCACGCCAGGCCGAACACCAACAGCAGCACGCTCAGCTTCTGGGACATGTTTCTCCGCAAGAGCGTGCCCAGCATGATACTGGGGCCGACACCAAGGGGGAGCGTGGGAGGGAGAAGGGAAGGAGGAGGAGGGGTGGGTAGCTGGAGGAACTGTGAGTAGCTGGGTCGGAGTGGAAACGGGCAGTTTAAAAATAGTAATTCAGTGGGAGGGGTCAGCGGGTAGGCGATCTAGGTACGAGGGGTACGGAGGGGGTGAGAAAGGGCTGAGCTGGGGCAGGGGCCTGGAGCTAGGGCCCAGCAGGTAGCCGACGCCCGCAGTATCCTGTGGTCAGGGTTTTCTGGACAAACGCGCTTGTTGCAAGACATCAGGTGCCACACCACAGAGACATCCAACGCTACAATCTGCAGGCATTGTCGCCCTACTCTGACCCCTAGAATAAGCAAAAACAGAAAGAATAAATTAAAAACAAGTAATACGAAGACAGTAGAAACAAAGAGGGAAAAGAGAGAGAAATGAACTGACTCATTAATTTCAAGCCCAGCCTAGACCTTTTCGTTGTCATCTTTGATTTATAAGTTCAGCAACCAGGATTTGGTTATTCAATGTGACAACTGGGTTGGTGATTAATCGTTACCAGGGTTGCATAATGAGAACTGGTTCTGACTTGGAACCGGTTTCAAATTTCTAAACACAGGGGATTTCTTCAGAAATGTGGGTTTTGAAGCCACTTATCAACTCCTGGAAGTGTAGTCTCTGTCACATTTGCAAAACAAGTGAAATGCAATTTTTGGTCATTCCAATAGTATTTCCATTAGTACATGGTTTGGTGTGGAATGGTTCCAAACTGTGCTCCTTTCTGGATTTTTTGAACCGCTTGATAACTGTACTCTATGTAGCCAGACCGAGCCGGTGGGAGGGCTTAATGATATTTATATTCACTGATTGGTTTTAAATTCATGTCACATCCAGCGACACAACATCTGCCATGGTGCTGATATCCTACAGCACCGTTATTCTATCCTGGACTGACATTACACACTGCCTAATGAAATCACAATGAGCAGGTGTTTGTCTTGATCTGAAAGCAAAAATGTCTGAATCCATGTCATGGTCAGTGGAGGAGACGCCAGCGCCAGTGTTACATGTGCCTCACATAAATGGACGCCGTTGCATGGCGCCATTTGTTCTAGTCGTAGTTGTTCTGTGAGACTTCCTAGTCCTAATTTCAGCTCCAATGCTTATAGAAACACAAATGATTAACGTGCACACAACTCTTTGCCGGCACAGAGCGGTGTGCAGTGGCCTCATTACAGCCTAAGCATGATAATGGAAAACAGACACAAGACTCTAGCAAGTTTCTCATTTCCTGAAGCCATTGTAAACATCATTCACATCAATCAATATGCTGTAGTAGCTTCTCTGGCCACTAGAAATATATCAGTGCCTCTGCCACCTTATCTCAATCGTCTGCCAATTTAAAATCCCAAAAATGAACTCCAAAAATGGAGTGATATTTATGAAAATTGCAACTTTAAAATCTGTAAATTAATTAAAGAATAACTATCCTGTTGGCTAGATTTCAAACTTGTTTCCAATTATCTAAGGTAAGGCAGCTTGATTTAAAAATGGATGGTTGGATTTAAAAATAGATGCAGGAAAAATAAACAAATCGCAGCAGTCAGAAGAAACTGTGAATTTTATTTTTGGCCCCCTCCCATTTTTTCTCCCCAATTGTATCCGGCCAATCACCACATTCTCCGAGCCATCCTGGTAACTGCTCCCCACCCAGCCCCTCTGCTGATCCGGGGAGGGCTGCAGACTACCACATGCTTCCTCCGATACATGTGGATTCGCCAGCCGCTTCTTTTCACCTGACAGTGAGGAGTTTTGCCAGGGGGACTTAGTGTATGGGAGGATCAGGCTATTCCTCCCAGTCCCCCCCCCCCCCCAAACAGGCACTCTGACCGACCAGAGGAGGCGCTAGTGCAGTGACCAGGACACATACCAACATCCAGCTTCCCACCCGCAGACATAGCCAATTGTGTGAGGCCCAATCAAGCCGGAGGTAACATGGGGATTAGAACCAGCGGTACCCATGTTGGTGTGTGTGTTTCATAGGCTATTTGGCAACAGAATAGAACGCTACGCTACCCGGACGCCCCGACACTGAATTTTAACTTACTTTTAGCTTTAGTTTAATTTCTCAGGCTGGACTGTAAATACTGTGATTTTATTTTACAATTTTATATTTTTTTGCAAATCTTTATTATTTTTTTAATTTCAGCTTCATCTGTTATGTCATATTCTTTGGCTTTTTTGAGGTTTAACTGATGCCTAAGCATTTCACTGCCAGCAATGCCTGCCATGCTGCATTGTTGCGCATTTTACAAATAAAACTTGAACTTGACTGTAGCCTACTGGGTGCTCACGCAGCCCCTGAGCCTCTCTGTCCAAGTCATGGATTCATCTTGAACCTGAAGTCAAGTCAAGTCAAGTCAATTTTATTTGTGTAGCCCAATATCACAAATTTGCCACAAGGGGCGTTACAGCAACACAACATTCTGTCCTTAGACCCTCGCATCGAATAAGGAACAATTCCATAAAAAAAAAACCAAAAAAAACCCCTACTAGTATTTTGGATTATGTGGCTGTGAACTAGTTGTGAAGTATTTGGTGAGTGGGTGCGCAGAAATGCTCTAATACACACATACAAACATACACAGAGCATCTTTGCATGTGTTGGATAGAATTTGGATGTTGTCCACCTTTAAATGACTATCATTATTTTTCACAACTTTAGCCTATATAGACAGGATAATACAGATAGACCGGAAATGTAGGGTCAAAAAATATGAAGGGCAGACATGCTTCAACAGTCCTGAGTCAAAATGAAACCCATGATGCTGTGATCAGGCCTGAGCCTGAATAGAAAGTGCTTATCTAGTTCACTCACCAGGACAACCTAAACTGGCTTTATTTTTAACTAAGGATAAAATCTGCTTCAGGTTAGGGTATCAGAGAAGTGCAAAATAGAGACAGACAATAGCCTGACAGTTAAGAAATAATTTTTAGCCGTCTTAGCCCAGAAACCTGATTACCCGTTTAGATTATACAGGACCCATTTTCCCGCTCTAGATTAGGAGTGGGAGGGTACTGTAATAGGACAAAGTATAAAGGGCTTTTATTTTCTAATCATGCCTCTGAAGCTGCCAATGGTCTGACAAATAGCCTATGAAAGCCCAGTGCCCATACAGAGGAAATTAGGTGATCATATCTCAGTTTTCACAACCTTGTGAATTGGGTTCATTCTTTGCAGTCTCTCATGGGCATGGGAGTGGTGCATCCCATTGAGGTCAGATAGGGGACACTGACTAAAGGGAATAAATTATGAAAAGAAAAGTAACAGAATCTATCCAGTGATGTCCCCTAGTCTCCACACACACACACACACCACAACACAAACACACACATCAGACTCGCAATTGTTCTTCATTGGACCTACATTCAAAAAATGAACTATGCATTAGCAGGGTGAAAACTTGCTAGCTGCCTTAATGAAAAGCAACAGTCAATGGTTATTCAGGACCCTACATGAGCTTGTTGACAATTCAACACAAATCTACCAGCAATTAAGTTCACATTTTACCTAGCTGTGTGTGTCTCCATTTTAGTTGTGGTCAAGAGCCGGGCCATAACACTACTATAAACTTTCGCATTACCGCAATTACTCTCGTACAAATACGAGTTGCTGTGCCTATACGATGGGTCTACTGACGGACAACAGCTGAAAATCTTGATATGTTTCACACTAAGCATTGTGTTGACCAATGAGTCAGCTAAAAAAGCGATGGCTAAAAATGTAGGGCAGCTGAAGCAGCTCTGGTATCTCACTTTCAATCCAGGAGCTCAGTCTCAGTCATTGTATGGTACCATTGAGTAGATTTGATCCTTGATCTGAGGAGAGGCATAACACATAGTTCAGACAAATGATGTCAAAGAAAAATAATGTTCACTGGATCCAGAATGATTAGGCGTCGACTAAAGATGCAGCCCAGTCTATTTGGTGGAAGCAATATCGTATTAATGATTTAAACTCTGTCTAGAATAACTTCATCTGTGATGTTATTGCCATCTAAACAGCTGTGCTCCTCAACGATGGGTTTGGTCAGCCGATCAGATAAACTCAAATCTAAATGGTTTAGCAACAGAAACACATCGTTGTTAGGCGTGGATTTGATTACGGCTGATAGATGTGACGATCACCTATAATCTTTTTAGGTGCGCTAAGACTTGCACCATGACTACTTCAATCCATATCCACCACACACACACACACACACACACACACACACACACACACACACACACACACACACACACACACACACGTTAGGCTAGCAGTTAATATCAACAACACACTGAACAAGTATTAATCGCACACGGTTTTAAACTCACCGAACATTTTCGGAAAATCCATGTAAACACTCAACAGACTGTAAACACACAGACACACCATCAACTATGCAGAAGACTAGATAAACACGGAGAGGAGCGTTTACAAACTCCAACAACGCAGCACAGATCTAACTTTAGCTTGTGAGAGCTAGCAAAAGACATGTGAAACTTGTTAGGCACCCAAACACAGGCAAACTGTAGTCGGTAAATGGAGTAAATACGCTCCCCCCTCCCAAAAAAAACCCCAACAAAAAACGATTATTACCTTACTGTGTGAATTTTGGAGTTGCCACCTCTTTACATCTAGAAAAAGCAAACTCCAGGCTCCAACCAGAGCAGAGAAAGGGGGACAGGGCTGACTCTCCAGCGGCTAACCGTTAACCCCTGACGGATAACAGCTCGGGTGATGCTTGTTGTTTGGCAACCCTCATACACTTGTGACTGTCGCCGAGGAAATCCACTGGCTCGCCGTCTCCATTCACTTTGCCGCCTGGCTAACGTCGGATACGGATGTACGTATCCGTTCGGCTAGCTAGTCAAACAGCTGGGAGCGATGACCTCGGCTTGCTCTCACGTTTGTTAAACAGTCTGAGAAGAGTACGTTACATGCTACGGGCGACAGCAAGCGACGGCAACCCTCTGCGTACGACTGTACGTGACCGTAACGGTTCCTGTGAACGTACGCTGTGTGCGTCAGCGGTACGGCACGACGGGAAATGTAGTTCTTGTTTCCTTTCAAGCTTATTTAAAATTCAGTTTGGGCGGCAGCAGCTCAGGCGGTAGCGCAGGTCGTCTGGTAACTGGAGGGCTGCCGGTTCGATCCTCGGCTCCTTCTGGCAAAAATGTCGCGGTGTCCCTGAACAAGACACCAAACCCCTAACTGCTCCTGATGAGCTGGTTGCAGTCCATTATAAATAGGCTTAGATATGTATAAAAGCACAAAGTGCAGGAAAAACCGTAACGCATGTGGAAATGTTTGCCTTCTTTAGTTTAGTGCTCATGTACATGGTTTTTGTCCTGTGCATAAAGCTGCACAGGACGTTTTATAATGTCATTCAAGCGAGCGAGTACATGCTCATGCATAATTCAAACTACCACCTGTGCTCGCCATAAAAATAGTAGCGCTCTCTCGCTCGCTCTCTCTCTCTCTCTCTCTCTCTCTCTCTCTCTCTCTCTCTCTCTCTCTCTCTCTCTCTCTCTCTCTCTCTCTCTCTCTCTCTCTCTCTCTCAGGATTGTGGTTTCACTCTTGAATAAATTAATCAGTATAGACCAAAAGTCCGCATCAATTTTCAGTTAAGCATGGTCTTTAATGAGGATCACACAAATATTGCAAGTCAATTTCACTGCAAGTTTCTCGTATCTCCTCTCTCAGGCTCTTCCTGTTCTGGGTTCATGAGTCCTCACATGTGTAGGTGCAGCCAGGTGCAGCCAGCCAAGCTCCGCCCACCATACCCTGGTATGAATCAGATTAATGTCACAATCTTTACATTAAAAAGATAAAATCTCAGAAAATGTGATGCAGTTATTTTCACTTTCCATGTTTGTCAACGGGTTGAAACAAGAGGCATGGGGTTGGCCAGTGGGCAGTGATGTTCCTTATGCTACCATGACAAGGCTAATAGCTCTGTGTGTGTGTGTGTGTGTGTGTGTGTGTGTGTGTGTGTGTGTGTGTGTGTGTGTGTGTGTGTGTGTGTGTGTGTGTGTGTGTGTGTGTGTGTGTGTGTGTGTGTGTGCAATATGTAGATGCTTCTCCGCTCTCTGTCCTGTCTCCTGAACTGTTCGGATCATTCAAGCCACATGTATTTGAAAAGGCGATTGGAGCTGTGAGTCCCTCTGTACAAAGAGGTTAGCTGTAAAATTCAATGGTCATACTGTTTTCTTTATTTTATTTTTCTTTTGATTCAAAAAGAAGAATTTGCATTACATATATCCACTCCCTCATAGATTTGTTGTCTTTAGTGAACCAGCCTTTGTAAGACGTGGGCAGTAGGGAGAATGACATGGCACACTTTGAGAGGGGCTACCAGGAGCGGACGAGTGTACTTCTCTTTTAATGCACCTGAGGGCAGCAGTGGGCAGGGGAGCGTCACTGAACTAAAAATGCCCACAGTACAGGGGTCTCATTTATAAAACAGTACGTAGGATCCTTACTAAAAGTGTACGTGCGCCAAATAAAAAAAATCGGACTTATAAAACCGTGCGTACGCACACCTACGGTCAATCTTCCCTTTACAAATCGCAGTCCACCTGGAAATGTGCGCACCTGTGTCAGCCTCATATCCCGCCCTGTACACGCCCAAATTCAACCACAATGCAAAGCGCCACATGAATGCTGATGCATATAAATGAGCCTGCCGATCAGCGGTATATAACGGTGAATCATGGCAACAACCGAGAGGAAGACGAAGAAAAGGATTTTTTCTGACACAGAAATCGAGGTGCTTGTGGGTGAGGTGGAGGGCAGAAAGCGGATATTGTTTGGTGGCCTCAGCACTTGGGGGTCACAAACAAAAGAAAATGCAGCGAGTGGCAACATGGTGCTGCTGCAGTTAATGCGGTGACTGCGACAGAGGACAGTACTAGATAATTAAAGTGGTGGCAAAAAAAGTAAAAGAAAAAGAACCGCATCCCACCGTCAGAGGTGTCTGCTACTGGTGGGGGGGGGGCCAAGCGCACACCTGAGTTCACGCCACTGGAAAACCAAATAGCCTCAATTCTCAGAGAAGCGAGTGTGTGTGGTATAGTGTCGGAGAAGGAGGGAGACACGGACATGGCTGAAACCACAGACGACCCCGGTAAAGCACCGTTTTAGCTTTTATTACATGTAAACAATTTAGAAACGTGACAAAGCACAGTGGGCTAACGTGCTGTGTCCCCGGCACCAGTGCGTCCTGTGTGCAAATGGTAGGAGCTATCAACTTCTACTACATCAAAAAGGCCACCTGCTTGGGGCAAAATGTATGCTGTTTGGTGAATTGTGAATTTAGGTTTCCCTGAAGTGGTGATGTTCTGTTTGACTGATGCTTCGGGATTTTACTAAACAAACACTGCAGTCTTTGAGAGCTTATTACTGATCAACTACATGGTGAACTAGAATGTTTGCCATGTAGTACGATCTGATTACTGTTCAGTAGTGTAAGATGCCTGTCGGCTGTGGATGGGGGGGGGGGGCAAGGGATCTTCCGACCCGGGCCCGCTGAGCTAGAAGGTCCACTGGAAAGCACCCTTTAAGCCGCAAGCTGAATGGGGGGCTTCTGACTTGTTGCACCCACTGAAGTTGAAATCACCTTGACTTTTTGACAAGATGAGAGGGCACGGCCCAGGGGCATACTCTATCACTTCATTTTTTTTTAATTTATGCTCATATGAGGAAATATTTTCATCAATCTTTATTCATTTGAGAAAGCATTTTCACTTATATATAATAATAATGTTTAAAAAAGTCCGGTACTTGAGGCTTTGTCTAATGACGTCATGTTGTAGGTTACATTTGGCTGCCATTGATGTTAGAGGTCAAAGACAACAACTGCCTGACGATGGACAGAAAAGTCCAGTTCCCTTTGCTCAAAAGCAAAGGGAACTGGAATAGGAAGGCACAACAATAATAGAATTTGATTGCATCTTGCATCCCGCTGGCAAACGTTTAAAAAAGAGGGGAAACTGTCAACTGTGGGTGATCATGCTAGCCAAAACAAGAACACGGATTTCCCTCAGCACATATTGGATAAGCCGCCTCTGTCAGCTGTGCATTGAGCACATTTTAATATTTAGAAAGTCTTACATTACATCCCAAAACACTCACTCCAACTTGGATAAAAGGCGTCACTAAATAAGAAAATGCTAAAAAATAAAAATGTAGAGCTGTCAGTACACATCATCGTCTGTTCACCTCAAACTACCTGTTGATGAGCTGGACCTGTAAACCCAAGCGTGGACCATCAGGGACTCCAATAAACGACAGCCACACACCAGTGAACCAAAACCAAATAAACTTGTTAAGGATGACCCAAGTCGTGCATGGCTTGAGGCATTAGAGGAAATGATTAGGACTGAACTCAAAAGACAATATATTGATCCACTGAGTTGTTTGAGTAAGGGAAATCATTGTTAGCGTCTTCATGATGAAGCAAACAACTGCAACCCCCCCCCTTTTTTCCCCTCCCCAATTGTCAATTGTACTTGGGCAATTACCCTGCCCTTCCGAGCCGTCCTGGTCGCTGTTCCACCCCCTCTGCCGATCCGGGGAGGGCTGCAGACTACCACGTCTCCTCCAATACACGTGGAGCCGCCAGCCGCTTCTTTTCACCTGACAGTGAGGAGTTTCGCCAGGGGAACGTAATGCATGGGGGGAGTGTCACACTGTTCCCCCTCCCCCCTGAACAGGTGCCCCGACCAACCAGAGGAGGCGTTAGTGCAGCAACCAGGACACATACCCACATCCGGCTTCCTACCCGCAGACACGGCCAATTGTGTATGTAGGGACGCCGGAGGTAACACGGGGATTCAAACCAGTGATCCCCATGTTGGTAGGCAACGGAATAAACCGCTACGCTACCCGGATGTCGAGACAACTGCAATTTATGTTGTATTTTTCCCCTCCCTCGTTTTTTATCTTAAGACCCAACCTAAACAAATCAATGTCTGGTGAAGGGTGAATTCCTTTTAATAGAAACTCGAGGGGAAATTATAATCATAGCGAAAATATTCCTGAGAGGATGTATAGTGTAGCGAATTCGGGGGGACAACACAACCACAGGAACTGCCGCGGCCGGGAAGCGAACCCGTAACGCCCGCACCGCAGCAGACATCGCTAACCGCTAGACTAAAGAATAAGATCCGCCAGCCAGTGGCCAGCGTGTCTTCTTATCCATGCACGTTACAATAGTATATAATTTTAAAGGATCCCCTTCCCCCAAATGTCAGAGAGTCAGACAGCTTTGCGGTGTTTAAAAAGCGTCCTAAGCTTTGGTTAAAATCAGCACAAACGTGTAATCACAAATACATGTCCTTGCGTTAATATTTTGCACATATTTTAGATTTCACTCAGGGTTTTTGTTGTAGTCTTTATTCAGAGTAGTTACTATATTTTTCTTAGACAGGAGCAGCCTAGGGTTCTGGATGGAACCAGCCCAGGTGCAACCTGACCGTAGACTGTGTGTAATTCATATTTCTTGCCATTGAATAGGCCAGATTGATTTTTATAGCTGTTGTCATAGTTTAGGTCAGATTGTTATTCACTGATGTTTCAGGTCAGATTACTATTTATATTTATTGTTGCTGAATAGATGAAATCCATATTCATTATGTTGTTGTCATATAGGCCAGATTGCTATTTATACCCACTGTTTTAAATAGATCAATTTGTATTTATAACTTTTGAGATTGGTATTCTGATGTATTGTCATGTTTTTATTTTGTCTTGATTGTTCTTTGTCTACCTGTTCAATAGTTTTCTTATGTATTGTTGTGTTTTTACTTCTGTATTAATTGTTGTTTGTTTGCCTGCCCAGGGACTGCAGATGCAAATTAGCTGCCGGCTAACTCTGGTGCAACTGTAAAATTGTGCGTTGTCCCTGTCAAATAAACTAAAGGAAAGATTGTTGCTTTT
Source organism: Lampris incognitus (assembly GCF_029633865.1). Taxonomy (NCBI): domain Eukaryota; kingdom Metazoa; phylum Chordata; class Actinopteri; order Lampriformes; family Lampridae; genus Lampris; species Lampris incognitus. The sequence continues at coordinate 20,460,939 of NC_079228.1, forward strand.
TCTTTCGTATTTTTCTTTTATATTTATGCCTCATGTGCTATCAGTACAGCTATCCACAAATGTATATGAAATATTATTTTACACACACACACACACACACACACACACACACACACACACACACACACACACACACACACACACACACACACACATATATATATATATATATATATATATGACAAGTGGACTGTGGGTCTTTCTGCACCAGGACTTCAAAACTGATTTTAAAAATTCCTGGTGGATTGAAATATATTGAACTATGAGGTCAAAATATGAACAGTCATGCATGTCTATCTGCAACAGCGGTGTTTATTAATTACACAACTTCCAACACATGCCTCGCCATCGATTCAATGCCATTTTCTCATTGCCTATGAAGGCTTTGGAAAGAAAATGGATTCAACGGTTGGAGGCTCAGTTAAGAGGCAACAAATTCCCAATCAAGAACATACAAGAGCTCACAAGATAAAATCCAGTGGGGCTGAACATGGAGGTGAAGCTTGCTATTTGAATTTCTTCAGCAAGTGTGTAAATATGAGCTTTAACACAGATGCTATTATCCATCCCAAACTTTATCAAGCAGTTAAATGGAAAGAGTGGCTTAAAACAAGACATAAGTCACTGAACGAGAAAAGAGCGACACACAAGACTGGAGGTTTTATACTGGTGGCATAGTCAACCTAGATGTTCTTCATGTAAGAAGAAATTATGGCATGCTGCACTTTACCACTTTCTGACCACATTCTGTGTGTGTGCACGTTCATGTACATGTGTGTGCGTGTGATCCACAAAGCATAGCTGACAAACCTTACTTGCTATCAGATGCCTGTGACTATCATAGGTATATTGTGTAAATTCTGATTGCTTCCTGACGCATCTCCCTCTTAATGCCCGTTTGTCTCCTGTTAACTGGCCAACTCTTATATCTGAGGTTCGTACGACTGATAATCTATTGTGGAGAGAAAGCCGCCCACTCACTACGTTAGCAAAATAAGAGCCATGGAGCTACATGCTGAGTGAGGAGAGCAGGTTTTTTTAATTTGGAGATAGATGTACTGTCTCGATAGATTAATCCCATTCCTCACGGCAGATCAACACTGATGAGAACTGATTTAATCCACGTTGTGAATGGGTAGTGAAACGGGTCATGTTTTCTCCACAAGTGGCCCATTTTTCAAACGCCTTCAAGTAAGAAACCAAATTAAGTGGGATGTAAACACTCCCTCCCACTCAGATGTTACTCCTATGCGGTGGCCGTTGAGTCACACTGGATCATCTTCCAGGCCGCTACAACGGCCAGCACCTCTCATGTCACCTGTGTCGTCATGGCATGTCGTCACGTCAGCTGTGGAGACCGTGTGTGAGGATGTGAATGAGTTTTTTTTTTTCTGTACGCTTGTGTGTGTGTGGTCCGTTGTGCACTGAACAGGTGGTCTTGGAGCAAAGCAACTCGGGAGTTTGCCTGAGGGGAGGCATGGAAGCACCTGGGTCTCTGCAGACTGAGCACTGAAGGGGAAGCCGGTGGATGGGATCCTATCTGAAAGCTGACACTTCACATTCACTGTGTATGTATGATGACAGTGTTTACAGGTTGCAAGAACATGCATACAGTGGGCTGGCAAAAAACACCCTTTCTGGGATGTCTCACTTTGTGAAATTGAGGCATAGGTTTTTTTTGTTTTTTTGTTTTTGCCGCTTAATATCTCATTCAAAGCCTGTTGCCCAAAGTGAAACTTTCCAATAGTAAAATAAGGCATGCCAAATGTCAGCAATAACTGAAATTAAAAAAAAAAACAAAACTGAACTATGAGCACTGCTTAGGAATTCAGAGCTGAACTCACTTGTTGGCAGAGGCACCATTGGCAACAATTACCACTGCAAATCTTTTTGCACTGACTTGGTGAAATGTTTCTACATTATTCACAGATCCGTCCCAGGTCTCACAAGTTGCTCCATTAACACTTAGAGAACTTTTATTTTTCCCTCAGGTTTTTGCACAGATTCCTGCATCAGGGCTTTGGCTGGGCCATCCGGGGACACGCCCTGTCTTCGTCTGATGCCACTCCACAGTAGCTTTGGCCATGTTCTTAGGATTGTTGTCCCACTGAAAGATAAGTATCTCTTGAACAGTCTTTAGCAGACAGAAACGGGTATTCCTGTAGTCTTTTGCTAGTATTTCACTCCACTCACTCTTCCTTGAATTTCAACAATCTTTTTCCCCCCCTTCACAATTGAGAAGTAGTCACGCTGACAGTGCTGTCATCACCATATGATACTGCACAAGATGTTGACAGAGATGTGTATGATGGTGCTGGGTGTGTATCACTCCTAACACCTTGGCATTTAGACCAAAAAACATTTCGTTTTGTCTCATGGGAAAAAAACAAAAAACGGCACCTTAAGTTGTACAAAAATTTTGCTAGATCGTTCAGGTACTTTAAGAAGGCCATATTTAAAGCAATGGCTTCCCTCTTGCTAAACTTTCATGGAGGCCAGTTTTGTGTAGTGTTCTTGAAAATGTTGAATGATGCATATTTTTTCTACTTTATTTTTTCTTCCTGGCCCAACCACTCATCTCGGAGGGATAGTCTGATCTTGCCATTGTCCGCGATGTGTGATAATCCCTCTATTTCTCAGTCATGGAGTAGCAGACTATGCTAACAGAGATTTTTTTAAATTTTATTTTAATATACTTTATTAATGGGGAAATTCTTCTCTGCATTTAACCCATCCTAGCTGTGTAGCTAGGAGCAGTGGGCAGACGCCGTGAAGCACCTGGGGACCAACTCCACTTCATCTTGCCACGCCTCGGTCAAGGGTACAGACAGGAGTACTAACCCTAACATGCATGTCTTTTTGATGTTGGGGGAAAACGGAGGACCCGGAGAAAACCCACCGCAGACATGGGGAGAACATGCAAACTGCACACAGAGGATGACTCCCAAGGTTCGAACCCAGGACCTTCTTGCCGTGAGATGACAGCACTAACCACTGGGCCACCGTGCTGCCCAAACGTTCAAAGAACTCGATGTTCAAAGAACTCAAACCTTACTGCCCAAATATGCAGTGAAAGGTGAGAAAAAGAGGCACATTTATGGACATGAAGGGCAAGGCAAATTGATTTATATAGCACATTTCAGAAACAAGGCAATTCCAAGTGCTTTACATAAAACAAAAGGCATTAAGAGAAGCAACATAAACAATAAAAAGACTTAAAAACAAATAAGAGAGTAAAAGTTACAGTGCAGTGTAAGATGAAAATCAAAAGCTTCAAGTTTTATTTAATAAAAGGCAACAGCAAAGAGGAAAGTCTTCAACCTAGATTTAAAAAGAACTGAGTTGCAGCAGACTTGCAGTTTTTTAGGAGTTTGTTCCAGATGTGTGGTGCATAAAAAATGAAAGCTGCCTCTCCATGTTTAGTTTTGACTTTGGAGACAGAAAGCAGACCTGTCCCAGACAATCTGAGCAGTCTGGATGGTTCATGGCGTAGCAGTAGATCAGAAATATATTTTGGCCATAAACCATTCAGTGCTATATAAACCAAGAGCAGAGTTTTAAAATCAATTCTTTGATGGACAGGGAGGCCTTAGTCTTAGTAAGGACTCGAGCAGCAGCATTCTGAATCAGCTGCCGCTGTTTTTTAGAAAGACCTGCAAAGACAGTGTTACAGTAGTTGAGCCAACTGAAGATAAAGGCATGGACAAGTTTTTTTTCCAAATCCTGCTGAGACATAAATCTTGATTCTTGATATATTCTTCAGATGAGAGTAGGCTGACTTTTTAATTGTCTTAATGTGCCTATCTAAATTCAGGTCTGAGTCCATGACTACACCAAGATTTCTGGCTTGGGTTTGTGTTTTTCGACATTACCAATTGTAGCTGAGTGCTGACTTTTAATTGTTCTTCCTTGGCCCCAAAGACAATTACTTCAGTTTCATCTTTGTTTAATTGAAGAAAATTCTGGGGCATCCAATCATTGATTTGTTCAACTTACTCAGTGCTTGTATGGGATTATAGTCCCCTGGTGATATGGTTATGTAAATCTGCATGTCGTCTGCATAATTTTGGTAAAAATTTTTTGTTTTCCATAATCTGGACTAGTAGGGGCATATAAATGTTACGTAGAAGTGGCCCCAGAATGGAGCCTTGGGGAACACCACAGGTCATTGTTGTATGCTCAGATTTGTAATTACGTATAGACACAAAGTAGTCCCTGTCCTTTAAGTAGGATTCAAACCAGTTAGTGCTTTGCCAGAAAGTCCCAACCAGTTTTTCAATCAGTCTAGTAATATGTTGTAGTCAACTGTGTCAAATGCAGCACTGACATCCAATAATACCAGGAGTGAGATTCTGACACCGTCTGTGTTTCCGCGGATGTCATTAAAGACTTTAACAAGAGCAGTCTCATTGCTGTGGTGTAGTCAAAATCCTGACTGGAAGACACTGAAACTATTTAGTGCCAAAAAGTTGTTGAGCTGCTGGAAAACAGCTTTTTCAATTATTTTACTTAAAAACATGAGGTTGGGGGCATCCGGGTAGTGTAGCAGTCTATTTCATTGTCTACCAACACGGGGATCCTGATTCGAATCCCCGGGTTGCCTCCAGCTTGGTCGGGCATCCCTACAGACACAATTGGCTGTGTTTGCAGGTGGGAAGCCGGATGTGGGTATGTGTCCTGGTCGGTCGGGGCGCCTGTTCGGGGGGGAGGGGGAACTGGGGGGAATGACATGATTCTCCAATGCGCTACGTCCCCCTGGTGAAACTCCTCACTGTCAGGTGAAAAGAAGCAGCTGGCAACTCCACATATATCGAAGGAGGCATGTGGTAGTCTGCAGCTCTCCACGGATCGGCAGAGAAGGTGGAGCAGTGACCGGGACGGCTCGGAAGAGTGGGGTAATTGGCCGGGTACAATTGGGGAGAAAAAGGGGGAAAAAATCCAACCCCCCCCCAAAAAACCCCCCCGTGAGGTTTGATATGGGCCCATAACTGTTCATTAGTGAAGTGTCTAGATTATTATTTTTTAAGAGTGGCTTGATGACTACAGTTTTGGGAAGTGGGAAGAGACCTGAGAGAAGAGATGTGTTGACAATTTGTAGAAGATCTGAGGACATGCAATTAGAAATTCTTTTTAAAAGCCTGTTGACAGAATATCAAGGCAGCAGGAGGAGGATTTCAGATGTTGTAGTTTTTATGGTTGATGGGATCGAATTGTGACATGCTATTTGAATTGATTTTAGGTGGACTCAGGGACAACACATGCCCTGTACCTAGTATGGAGGTACTGGCTGCTTGTCTAATTTTCGGAATTTTGTCATTAAAGAAGGAGGCAAATTCATTGCAGGTCCTGGTAGATAGAAATTCAGAGGCTTCTGCCACTGGGGGGTTTGTTAGCCTGTTGACAGTAGCAAACAAGGCACGAACATTATTATTGTTTTTGGCAATGATGTCAGAGAAGTAAGACTGCCTTGCATTTCTCAGTTCCAAATAATAAATGTGCAGTCTCTCTTTATAGATTTCATAATGAGGAGTAAGACTTGTTTTTCACCATCTGCGTTCAGCTTTACGACACTCTCTTTCTTCTATTCTGACCAGCATGGCACATTTCAATGGAGCTCTTTTCCAACCAGAGACCACCATCACCTTAGCAGATGCAATAGCATTGATAACATCTGTAATTTTAGGATTAAAATGATCTACAAGCTCGTTGACTGAGACCTGAGAGCAAGTGGGTGTGGAAGAGAAAGCCTGAATAAATATTTCCCTGGGGCTTTCAGTGATATGCTATTTTGTGGCTCCCGCTGTTTGAGTATTTGCACACACGGAGATAGTAATCCCAAAAAAACAAAAAACAAAAACAGGAAGGCTCAGAGAGAGCGACATCAGTCACCACAACCTTAGAAATGTTCATACCCTTGGAGATAATTAAGTCCAGAGTGTGCCCCTTGTTGCACGTGTGCTCCATCACATGCTGAGTCACTCCAGTTATCAAGACCACAGCACAGTTCTTTAGTTCCTCTGTTCTGGGGGTTGTCAGCATAGATGTTAAATCACCAGCAATAACTACACCGTCAAATTCAATACAGATTATAGACAGCAGTTCAGTTAAGTCATTAAAGAAGTTTGCATTGTATTTTGGTGGCCTATAGATATTTAGAAATATAACCCAAGAAGAGGAATTCAACTGAAGATCTACATATTCAAAAGAAGCAAATTTTCCATAAGTTATCTTCTTGCATTGTAGCGAATCACTGAACAAAATGGCAACTCCACCTCCTTTCTTATGCTGTCTGGCTTCGCTCACAAAACTGAAGTTGGCAGGGGTTGACTCAATAAGAACAGATGCCCTGTTGTCTTGGTCTAATCAAGTTTCAGTTAAAAACATTAAATTGAGATGGTGCTTGATGATAAAATCATGGATTAAAAATGTTTTTCCTGCCAAACACCTGATGTTGAGTAATGCCAAATTTAAGGTGTTAAAAGTAATATCTGCACAATTTTTTGCGACAGGCTGTGACTACTGGCGTACAACTGGAGTCAGATTAGATGACGTAGCTGTGCACTTTAACTACACTTTGTTCCTCCTGAAGCTGGTCAAAACAGGGATTGCAGACTTTGGAGTTGCTCCTTGCTGTCCGGGGTGGGCTGTAACAGCAGCACAGGATCCATACCCAGCAAGCAGAGGGGTACATGAGCTGAAGGTGTGTGTGTGTGTGTGTGGGGGGGGGGGGTAAGGACCCAGTCGATCCTAGTAGTCAGCATGCCCTATAATGCTGATTGCGGGGAGATTGCCCTTGGATTCTTTGGATAATAGGGAACTTTTGTTGCCGCATAATATCTCATCAATCCCTTTTATCTGCATCCTTAGCTTGTGTGAAATATCTCTGAGAAGCGAGGAGGGAGGGGGTGGCGGGGGACCACGGTGTAGCCCTTGTTTTCCTGGGTAGAAAAGATTGCTCTACTTTTCCCAGATTTTCCTGATCTATTCCAAAGGTGAGGTGCTGGAGGCCATAGGTTAGGTTGGCAGTAAGCATGTGAACACCCACTCTGTTTAAATGAACACCATCCATTCTGAAACAGTTTTGTTGCTCCCATAACAGGTTGAAGTTGTCAATGAAGTTCAGTTTTTGAGCAGTGCATGTGGAGGGAAGCCAGGTATTTAATGCCAGCAAACGGCTGAAACGTTCAGTTCCTTTCCCTATAGTTGGGACTGGACCTGACACAAATATCTGAGCTGGGACTTGTTGTAGACTGTCCATTAGGTGTATGAAGTCTCATTTTAACAACTCTGAGCCACATGTTATTCCAGGACAAGTGTCATTTGTTCCAACATGCACAATAAGTGTGTCCATGCCCGGATGGTCGAATAACACTTGTGGCAGTGTTTGGACCTTGGCGCGGCACACCTGACATCAGCTGCTCTGTGGGCCTCGAGGGCAGGCACCCCTGGAGAGCAGTTGATGGAGGAGCTGTTCAGAGGAGAAGCAGCTTTGCCAGAGGCTGTACCCTGTGAGGAGGGGGTGGAGCTGGGCCCGGAGAGCGCTGATTGACTGCCATGACTGCAGGCAAGGGAAAGAGTTTCTCTTCGGTGCAAGTGTCCTTAAATCATGCTTTGCATTGGTCACCTCTGCTATTGAAGAAGAAAATGTAAATTTTTCTTTGTGTTAGTGTCGAGGGGAAACAAAGCGATCATCCCAGCATTTAAAGCAAAAGAGGACAGATGAGGATTTTCCTCCATGCTGCGATAAAATCTATAGGCTACGTTGTCCTTCTTAATAACTCTGTGAGTGTGTGGACATTAAAGTAGCTGACAGGTGTGTTGAGCCAAGGTAAATTGCGCCCCCCCCCCAAAAAAAATATAGTTAGCACCAGCCGCCACTGATTGGTGCTGTTCCCTCACAGAGTCCTGATGGAAACTGTAAAATCTGCTGTGTCGACCCCTGAAAAACAGAAAAAGCGGAAAGAAGAAGAAGTGGTTGGACCATGTCGCTAACTGTAGCACTGGGTAGACAGACGGTTTTCAAAACTTTGCTTTTGACATCTCTTATTATATGGTCACCCACCAGCAGAGCTGTCTTTGGTTTGATGTCTTGTCTAGCTTGGTTAACTTCTTCTTCAAATGTCCGGTGCGTGTTCTGCTGTGATGCTGTCTATTTTGACGATGTGACATTAGCTTTAGTGGCTACTGATCTGTTGTTTACCTCTGGGTGCTGCCGAGAGACACTCGTGTCCTGGCAAAATTCCCAACGTGGCTCTCTCCATCTGGTAACCCAATCATCCCCCCATGTAATTGGCTCAACGATTCCTCCCTCTCCACCTCAAGCTGATGTGTGGTGAGCGTTCTGGCGCAAAATGGCTGCTGTGTATCACCCAGGCGGGTGCTACACAAGGGTGGTGGTTGAAGTGAGTTACCCCCTTCAATGTGAAGCACTTTGGGTGTCTAGAAAAGCGCTATATAAATGTAATGATTATTATTATTACTCCTCAAGGGCTTAGCTGTATCACGAGCTGTGGCTGCATGGGTCTTGATGTTAGTTTCCGAGCTAGCGGTGCAAATGCTAAATGTGATATTACCATTGTTTTCACTGACAGGCAGCTCATCCAGAATAATAAACCTGTCTCTGGTGAGACATTAGTGAAACTGTGCTTGTGTCTGGCTCTTCTTTTACCTTTACTAAGACCCTCCTTAAGACCTTCCAAAGACTTGGTAAACATGACAACTAGAAATGTGCCTAGAAAAAGGGACGCGTCCCCAGACTCAAGGTCAAAGGGAAAGAAATAAGGGTAATGACATGTTACCATCGGTGGGTGAGTTGTAAATGTTTGCATAGTGAAGCTGAAAAATGCGAGTGTTAGGACAGCATTATCACAAAGTACCATCAAAATTCATCGGGAGCTCCAGCATTTGAGTGTGTGTGTGTGTGTGTGTCCTTGTGTTTGACTGGTAATCTGAATATTAACATTGGGCTTCTAAAATACCTTCCAATTACTGCATATGTGCTTGGGAACACTTGATAGCTGATTGACATCCAAATGGAAAAATATAATGTGTAAAAACACTGGTGAGGTGAAAGTGGATTTCATACATTTTAATACATTTGATGGACTCCTTCAGGCATGTCTAGAATGGGCGTAACAGATTGTCCAACACTTAGGCTGCAAACTGAGGACATCCTCCATCCTCCGTTTGCATACATCCTGGTTAAAGCCATGGTTTGAACTTGAAGTTTCATACAAACATCAGTTATCCAGCATATTGAAGAAGTGAACTGAGCCACACGATCAAAATAAAAGTTTTTCTCGAGTTCTTGACAAGTCAAACATCACCAGACACGACTCCCATCGCCCCAATAGACTGCTGTGGCCTCCTCATGACTACATGACAGGTGCAGCAGGTCGCAGCCTTTTCTTCCACAACTGAAGTTTAGTGCTGGTTGGTCTAACAACAACTTTCATTAGGTTTACCAATATCAGAGTCCATGGGGTCATGGACCTCATCCCTGTGGTCCCATCTGAGCTTGAACCCAGCTGTCACAACTTGGCCGTGACCTTTCACTCAATTCTAAACCTGTCAGTCAAACTGCCTCATATTATCTTTCTTACGTTTTGAAGCCAGGAACAGATGTGACACACACAGACACACACAGACACACACAGACACACACAGACACACACACACACACACACACACACACACACACACACACACACATACACACACACACAAGGAGAAGCTAGTGAACGCCCTACACCACCAACAACTATAAAAGAAGCAGCAAGAATGTGAGCAAAAGCCATACACACAGTAAGAGGTATATACAAGCAAATTATCATACTAAGATAATAGAGAGGGCAGTTTGTTAGAAATGGGGAGATGGTACACACAAAAGGTCCATGTGCAATCATTTCTCATTGTTCCCTAGTTTACACTCTAATGATATTACTGTGGCTGAATAGCTGCTGGCAAAGTAAATCTCATTCCAAAGAAACACACTTTAAAGACATTCCTCCACAAACTGTGGATTACAACGCGCAAAAGTGGATCTCTAGATCATTCTATGACCAAGTAGATCAGTATTTCACAACACCTAATGTAGGATTTCTCAGAAAACAACATTATCATACAAACATTGAGTTAACCTACTGTTTATTGCAAGACATGTAAGTGGGGAGACAATTTAAACTGCATTTGAGCCATCTCTCGCTGGATCTGACAATAACACAATGTGGAAAATGCAATGAATTGGATGAAAAATGAACACACTGAAAACTAAAATTCTGCCACCGGTGCAAACCTCTGTTAAGGCTTAATAGTCCCCCTCAGTAACACCCCACAGCCGTACTCTCCTCGATGGCCAATGTCATAACTAAAAAGTCAGGAACCTGGAGAAAGGGTGCTAGCTCAAAGTGTTGGCAAGCTGGTTCCGGTAGTTTCAACTCGTACTGGTGTTGTAAATTGAACCGTGATACCATCTTTCTACTCGAGGAGATCCCAAGCCTTCCGCTTGTCATTTCTACCCCTGGTTTGTAGCTGATGTCCTCCTTTCTGTTGGGTCTCAGTTTGCGATTCCTGCTCTATTGGAGTCTATGACACACTGCCCTAAATCTAAGCACTTCTTTCAACAGTTACATAGATAGATACTCACTGTACACTTTCTGCCAGATTATATCATATCCCTGGGTGGAAGTCAGTTCTGTGTGAAAATAGTTCAGTTACATTCAAAGCCACATTTTTTTTTACAGTCCATTGGCAGGTGTCTCTGTGGACTATGATGTTCGCGGAGGACATGTGATCTGTAGTGAGAGCAGGGAGCAGGTTGAGGAGAGCCTGGAGAGGTGGAAGTATGCACTGGAGAGAAGAGGAATCAAAGTCAGAAGGAGCAAGACGGAATACATATGTGTGAATGAGAGGGAGGACAGCAGAATGACGAGGATGCAAGGAGTAGAGGGGATGCGGGTGGATGAGTTTAAATACTTGGGGTCAACTGCTCAAAATAACAGGGAGTGCAGAAGAGAGGTGAAGAAGAGAGTGCAGGCAGGGTGGAGTGGGTGGAGAAGAGTGTCGGGAGTGATTTGCGGCAGAAGGGTACCAGCAAGAGTGAAAGGGAAGGTTTACAAGATGGTCGTGAGACCAGCTATGTTGTATGGTTTGGAGACAGTGGCACTAACGAAAAGACAGGAGGTGGAGCTGGAGGTGGCAGAGCTGAAGATGCTAAGATTTTTGTTGGGAGTGATGAAGAAGGACAGGATTAGGAATGAGTGTATTAGAGGGACAGCTCAGGTTGGACTGTTTGGAGATAAACCAAGAGAGGCAAGCTGTGTGGAGGCGAGATGCTGGGTATATTGGGAGAAGGACGTTGAAGATAGAGCTGCCAGGGAAGAGGAAAAGAGGAAAGACAGAAAGTTGAATCAGTTCATCTGGACACGTTCATTGAGAGAAACGTTTCATCACTTATCTAAGTGACTTCTTCTGTCTCAACTGACTGCAGGTATCCCCAGCCTTATAAACAATACAGTGGCATAATGGCTGAAAACAATGACCAGTTTCATATGCAAATTGCTGTGACCATTAACTAGAGTTTCAATGGCCATTTGTACTAGTCACAGAGGATTGGGGAATAGTTGCAATCACAGCACTGTAAGATGGTGACAGATGTACTCTTAGCCCGCCCGCTCAGGAGTGGTAGTTCTCTTTTCACATAGATGGCCTCTCTGACTCCCTGCTCAAACCAGCATTCCTCCCTATCAAGGATGTGCCCATCCTCATCCTTGAAGGAGTGGCCACTGGCCTGTAGATGGGTGTAGACTGCAGAGTCCTAGCCTTACATGTTAGCTCTCCTGTGTTGTGCCATCCTCTTTGCCAGAGTCTGTTTGGTTCCCCAATGTACAACTCATGGCCATCTTCCTGGCACTTAACAGCGTACACTATATTGCTCTGTTTCTGCCGAGGGACTTGATCATTGGGGTGGACTAATTTCTGGTGCAACATGTTTTGGGGTTTGAAAGCAACTGAGACGCGGTGTTTGGAAAATACATGTCCCAACTGGTGTATGCTTAGGCAGCTGTTGTCCTTCTCCTCTCTTCGATTGGTTAGTGCACTGTTTGGGCGTCTTCCTGTCTTTGACAAACACCCAGTTAGGATAACCACATGTAACCAGGGCCTGTTTAATGTGGGATTTCTCCCCCTCCCCCAGCCACTGTGTAGGCAGGGACATTGTCAGCTCAGTGGTACAGCATCCTGATGACTCCTAGTTTGTGCTCCAGTGGATGATGAGAGTCAAACCTTAAGTACTGATCAGTATGTGTTGGTTTACAGTAAACATCAACAATCAAATGCCCCCATCACCAATTGCAATTTCACTGTCTAAGAAGGCTGACCTGTCATTTTTCACATTCTCCCTGGTGAACTTGATGTGGTTGTCCACAGAGTTAATGTGGTCTGTGAAATGGCGTACATCCCGAGATTTGATTTTAACCTAGGCGTTGTCCACGCATCTGAACCAATGGCTTGATGGTGTCCCTGGATAGAATGTCAGAGCCCTCGTTCCCACTTCTTACATATACAAGTTGGGCACTGCAGCTGAGACTGGGGAACGCACAGCATACCCATGCCTATGTCTATAGTACTGCCCCCTGTATGTGAAGTGTGTGGACTGAAGACAGCTTCAGGAGCAGACACACTTGGTCAGTGCTAAGGGTGGTCCTATTGCTAAGGGTGGGGTCGTTTTGTAATTTCATATGGACCACCTCCACGGGGGAGGTGGTCCATATGGGAGACAAACGGGAAGTCAAAGAGGCCATCTATGTTAAGAGGGAACGACCATCCCTGAACTCGGGGGGGGGGGGGGGGGGGCTAAGAGTACATTTGTTGCCATCTTACAATGCTATGATTGCAACTATTCCCCAATCCTCTGTGAATAGTACACATGGCCATTCCAACTCAAGTTAATGGTCATGGTAATTTGCATATGAAACCGATTGTTGTTTTTGGTCATTACGCCACTGTATTGTTTATAAGGGTGGGGATACCTGCAGTCAGTTGAGACTTAAAAGGTCACTTAGATGAGTGATGAAACGTCTCTCTCAATAAACACTGTGTCCAGATGAACTGATTCACCTTTCAGTGATTTCCTTACCTTGAGCATGCATAAAGACAAGAAAAGAGGGAGGCCAAAGAGGAGGTTTTTTACAGATGTGGCGAGGGAGGACATGCAGGTGGCTGGCGTGACAGAGGAAGATGCAGAGGACGGGAAGAGATGGAAACGAATAATCTGCTGTGGTGACCCCTAACGGGAGCAGCCAAAAGAAGAGGATGAAGAAGAAGACTGACAGACAATTGATTAAAAATATAGTTTCTGCACAAGAAACTAATTCCAACTGCTAACCAGAAACATGAGCATCATTTCAGGCCACATGAAATTTAATATGTAAAACAAATATTATTTGAAAAAAAAAGGTGAAAAAATGCATCCGAATAAGATCAAAATGAATGCGCACCCACTCATTTCTAATCATGTTTTCTCTCCAGAAATGTCAAGCGTACTAACAAATTGAAAAACTGAGGCGATTCAGTTCTATCCATCCATCCATTGATCTGAACCGCTTATCCAGCTCTCCCGGTCGCGGGGATGCTGGAGCCTATTCCAGTAATCACTGGGCGGCAGGTGGGGAGACACCCTGGACAGGCCACCAGGCCATCACAGGGCCCACACACACATGCACACACACACACACACACACACACACACACACACACACACACACACACACACACACACACACACACACACACACTCATACCTAGGGACAATTTGTAGGCCAATTCACCTGACCTACATGTCTTTGGACTGTGGGAGGAAACCAGAGCCCCCGGAGAAAACCCACGCAGACATGGGGCGAACATGCAATCTCCACCCAGAGGACGACCTGGGATGACCCACCAACATTGAACTACCCCGGGGCTCAAACCCAGGACCTTCTTGCTGTGAGGCAACTGCACTAACCACTGCGCCACCGTGCCGCTACAATTCAGTTCTAGATTTTTAGAGTTCAGCTGCAAGATATAGGTAAGGGAAACATTTCTCCCACAGAATTTCCCTACCGTTATGTTCTTCAGCCCGCTGCCCGCCTGCTTTCTCCATTTCCATTTCTGAGGTATTTTGCTGACAGGAAAACAGACAAACAAGGACAAATACATACTTGGCAGAGGCACAAATGACACCATGCTATGTGCAAAGTGTATCCCATGGTATAAGTGCACAATGAGATACACATGAGCCCCCAATATGACCCTTATATCAGGAAGTGTTAGGCTTATATCCCTTGCCTTGTCAAGCCACGGGGTTAAACAATAGCTGGGGTTGCCACACCAAGTGTGAACCATGTGTCACCATAGGACAATAGTACAGTCAAAAGCTGCAATTATATTGTCAGTGTGCTGGATAAATAATGGCAAAGAAGCACCAATGTAGCAACAAATTTGGCCTTTTTCTTTCCTTTTCTCAGTTTTTGTTTGTGCATGTAGAAATACTGTGAAAAAAAAAGAAGAAATTGCTACAGCATGTCTGTCTGTGTTTTATTCTGTACAGTTTCATATACTGCACATTTGAAACGCGTTATTAACTAATGGCAGCAAATTATAGGGCACTTAGATACCCCCTGAGCATTGTGATGACTTATTCTGTGAGGCTGAGACCCCAAACAATGGACAGACACATTATAGTTAGTGCGGAGATGGTTTCCGATAGTGAAAGTTAATTGGTAATTCTCAGAGAGTGTTGAGATATGTTAACAAAAGAAACAATGTCAAAGTTTCTAACGAGCGGAGAGTGAAAGAAATGAGTGAAAGAGACAAATTCTAAAAGAACGAGAAGAGAAAAATGTTCATTATCAGTTTATCTAAGGAAGAACTCTGCCCGTCTGCCAATTTACCCCTAGTTGGTCCATCTCAGTCCGTTTGACTCTCTGTCTATTGGGGCTGGTGTCTCTCTCTGGGGTTGTTTCTCTGTCTCAGCCCTTTTTATCTGTCAATTGATGGTATTTCTGTATATATGTATCCGGCAAAGAGGAAGAATTCATAAGTCACAATGGTGATCATCATTTCCCATCACGATCATCATTGCTCCTCCTTCTCTGGCTTATGCCTCTCATGTCATTCACTAGCTCCCCATGGCATCCTGCTGCATTTAAAAAAAACCCCAAAAACCCCTCTCATGACTGTGATAGATTACAGCTCTGCAAGAGGGCAGGCCAATAAAGAAAACTCTTATGAATGGAAGTTAGATGAAGCTCTTGATGATACACAGAAACTTTAACTGAAGTGTTATTAGGCGTGTTCTTATTAAGAGGGCTTCTTAGAGACAGGGCTCTCCGGGGTCGATGTTTTGCAGATGTGTCTCGATAACAAACTCCAATTTAGGCCTTTTGTTCATATCGAGTGCTCCAGTCTTGCCTCTCCGTCTGATGAGCTGGGGAACGAACTGCAAAAGTGGACCGATTTCAATGAAACACTGCACTCATGAAAGTATTCCTGACATACGGTCCTCTTCGAGATGTGTTTTTCATTCCACCACGCTCCACGTGACGTCGTGAGCTACACGGCTTTATGGAGGCCTCGTCTCGAGTTGCCATACAGCTTTGCATCCCTGCCTCATTTTGCAGGATTTTCTGTCGTTGATTTCGATGTGGATTTATCAAAAGCAGGCAGTTAAAAAAATTATCAGTTTTGGTGTAAGTGTCTTTCTCACCACTGTGAGACTCACTGTGTGTACGCGCGCCTGTGTGTCTGTCTGATTCTGTTTTGAATGAAATCAAACAATGTGCAAAGGGGGAATGAGGGAGTGAATGAATGAGTGCGTGGCTGAGTAAGTGCTAATTGTGCATGCATGCATGTTTTTGTCTATGTTATGCTGGAGTGCATGTGTCGTCTCAGAGAGAGAGAGAGAGAGAGAGAGAGAGAGAGAGAGAGAGAGAGAGAGAGAGAGAGAGAAAGGAGTGTACTTTATTTGCCATTTTTAAGAATACAGTTTCTACAGACCATATACACCTGTATAAAGCCAATTATACGGCTCCATCCGTAAGGGGATTACCTTCATATGTGCCATTGAACGCAGTCTACAGCCACTTCGGGCAGCGCCTCGAAAATGCAGTCCGTTCTCAGCCTCTCTTGGCGCGGTTCCAGACCAGACGCACATTCACTCAAGATATGTTATAGTTACGCAACGAAAACATGTTTTTTGTTGTTGTTGTTGGGTTTTTTCCCCATATATATATATATATATATATATATATAAAAGTGATGACAACATCGCTAGTGACGCGCGCGCGCGCCCAGAGCGAGGCAAACTGCGCGGCTCTGACGCGTCCGGCGCTATAAAAGACGCGCGACGCCCCGGAGCGGAGCGTCCCAAAGCGCACCGGAACACTGCACCGCCAGCAGCCTCCCACCGAAGGTAAGCGGCTCTCGATGCGACGCGCGTGTGGAGTTTTCCCACTTTGCATCTGAAGTCTTCTGACTCAGGTGTTGACTCGGCGACTCCGGGGAAACTTAAGGGGGGGGGGGATGTTTTCAGAAGTTGAAGATGAATCCAGACATTGATGATTGACGTGAGTTGACATATTTTGACACGTTTTTGCTATATTTTTTCTTTTCCTTTTTTTTGTAATGTATAGTAGCTGAATTAACTTTAAGAGTATGTGATAAGGGGTTGGGGGGGGGCAAGTGTACACTTCCTCCTACTCCTTTTCGAACATGCGACAAATAATCGGATGTATATGGAGATTTGTTAGGTGAGTTTGACGTGTGGATTTGTTGATCACTCCAGATGATTGGCAATGGATTATCTGCATGTTATATCCTGCTTATTTACATATTCGAAATAAATCACCATTCATTCATTAATTCATTCAGTTGACATGTCAGTTTGGTGTGGGTATGGGGATGTTTCACTCTGACAAAGACCACAAAGCGATTTAGGCTTGATGGCACCCATATAGTAGGGGTCACCTCACGAGATACCGTTTAGGCCATCATTGCGCAGCAGCCAATGGAAATGACAAACGGTAACTGGCATACGCTTACATTTCCTGCCATGTATTTCTATTTGTCTTTTTATTTATGTATTTAAAGTTGCCAGTCCAATGTGGAATGACAGCTGCAACGTGAACTAAGGGTATCTGCCTCTTCCTCATTAGATGCATCCTAACATAGTCGCCTGGATGGGAACACTGGGGTTCCTGATGTGGGCGCTGCTCTGCCTGGGTCCTCTGACGGAAGGATACCCCGTAAAACCCGAAAACCCCGGCGAGGACGCACCCGCCGAAGAACTGGCCAAGTATTACTCCGCCCTGCGACACTACATCAACCTCATCACAAGACAGAGGTCTGTGCCCGATTGTGCAGCGTAGAATAATCCACTATGTACTTGTTCAATTGTCTGTTACACTCAAATTCAGCTGACTGCGCAGTTTTCATGTGACAGTGGATGAACCTGAGAGTAGAACTGCACATGGAGTCGATGGCGGCTCATCTTAAACTGGATGCTCGCTGTTGTTTCTGAAATCACTTCACCTCACACGTTTAAGATGTCAGCAAGCGACAGCAGACAACCAGAGAGGACGACTGGGACAAGAAACGTGTCTGTTCTGTTAGAAATAGAAATATTTTTGATGTCAGGGTGGCGTAGCGGTCTATTCCGTTGCCTACCAGCACGGGGATCGCCGGCTCGAATCCCCGCGTGACCTCCAGCCCTACAGACACAATTGGCCGTGTCTGCGGGTGGGAAGCCGGATGTGGGTATGTGTCCTGGTCGCTGCACTAGCGCCTCCTCTGGTCGGTCGGGGCGCCTGTTCAGGGGTGGAGGGGGAACTGGAGGGAATAGCGTGATCCTCCCACGCGCTACGTCCCCCTAGCGAAACCCCTCACTGTCAGGTGAAAAGAAGCGGCTGACGACTCCACACGCATCGGAGGAGGCATGTAGTAGTCTGCAGCTCTCCCCGGATCAGCAGAGGGGGTGAGCGGAGATCGGGACGGCTCGGAAGAGTGGGGTAATTGGCCGGATACAATTGGGGAGAAAAATGGGGGGGGGAGAAAAGAAATGGTAAGATGTAATTTTTATTCATTAACCTGAGAGGATGGTTTGTTCTAATGCCATTGCTCCAAAAGTATTGTAGCAATGCAACTAACTGGCTGTGCAAAGATTTGTTCAGCTTTCAACGTAGTCTGAAATCACCACACTATAACAATGATAAAAGTGATAATAATGACAATAATACATTTTATTTGTATAGGATTTACTTCACACAGTACCTTGCAGACTATATACCAGTGGGACAAAATAACAAGAAAAGAGACAAAAGATGTAAAACATTTACAGCGAGTAGCCACATAGATGCCACACACCTTTACAAACAAGTGTGACACAAAGTTAATCGGCAGTGGATACAATGTAGTCATCTGGCAAACCGAACGTGAAACATGGCGATGATGACAAGGCTGTCTGGTATGACCCCTCATGTTTTCAGCCAACACTTCATCCCAGACAACTGGGAATTTTTCCTATGCACTTGTTCAAAGAACGTCCTGTTTGGCAAATGTGCCCTGGCAGAATAATGACGATTTTCAGCTTTTCTTTTTTTCACGTGTTGATGGGGCGACGCTTTGGTAGTTTGGCCTCCCTGGAGACAACCTTCAGCGTCTCTGCAAGCCTGCAAACACTGCTTATCATCTGAGAGGCAGAGCTGCATATGTGATCTCCTACTATCTCTCTCCTGTCTGCTCTCCCTCAGTTTTCACTAAGCTCATAAAAAAAAGACACATAACAAGGATGCAGACGGTTGACATGTTTTATATGATTCATTTTTTTCCCTGCAGCTCGGATCCCTATCGCTCCCTCTCTCTCTCTCTTTATCGTAATCTCCTTGACAACCAAAAGAAAATGTTGAGATTAGCAGCTCCAAGTTACTGTCCAGTCCCCCCTGCTCACCCCCAGCATAGAGGACCACCCCTCCCATATCATTATCTGTCTCCCCCAAACACCTCTCTCCCTCAGCGTCCAACCTATCTTCTCTCCCTCCGTATGTATGTATGTATGTATGTATGTATGTATGTATGTATGTATGTATGTATGTATGTATTGTGTATGTATGTATTGTGTATGTTGTTAAAAGAAACACTCAACGGTAGGGAAAGTGCTCAACAAATGAGTAAAATAATACAATGAGTCAAGCAAATTCTTTCTGAGACAGTACAAGCCTGTTTCATGCCATTTATAAGCAACCATCAGCTGTCAATCTAACAAATGATGATTGCTTATGGCAATGAATCACATTAGCAGCTGATGAGCATGCGACGCATGAAACAAGCTTGTACTGCTGTTTCAAAAGTTTTTCCTATAGTGTTTTTTCAGAAACCGTCAATGGTGTTGATACAAGTGCTCAACAAAGGGGGAGCAAAATAATCAATCAATAATCAATATGAGACGGTACAAGCCTGTTACATGCCATAAGCAAGCTGATGACTGCTTATGGCATGAAACAGGCTTGTACTGTCTCATAAAAAGATTACTTGACTTACTGGATTATATATATATATATATATATATATATATATATATATATATATATATATATATATAATTTTGCTCCTTATTTGCTGAGAACGTTCCCTATTGTTTAATGTTTCTTTTAACAAAGTTTTATATATGTATGTATATACACTCACTGGCCACTTTATTAGGTACACCTTGCTAGTACCGGGTTGGACCCCCTTTTGTCTTCAGAACTGCCTTAATCCTTCGTGGCATAGATTCAACAAGGTACTGGAAACATTCCTCAGAGAGTTTGGTCCATATTGACATGATAGCATCACGCAGTTGCTGCAGATGTGTCAGCTGCACATCCATGATGCGAATCTCCCGGTCCACCACATCCCAAAGGTGCTCTATTGGATTGAGATCTGGTGACTGTGGAGGCCATTTGAGTACAGTGAACTCATTGTCATGTTCAAGAAACCAGTCTGAGATGATTCGAGCTTTATGACATGGCGCGTTATCCTGCTGGAAGTAGCCATCAGAAGATGGGAACACTGTGGTCATAAAGGGATGGACATGGTCAGCAACAATACTCAGGTAGGCTGTGGCGTTGACACGATGCTCAATTGGTACTAAGGGGCCCAAAGTGTGCCAAGAAAATATCCCCCACACCATTACACCACCACCCTGAACCGTTGATACAAGGCAGGATGGATCCATGCTTTCATGTTGTTGACGCCAAATTCTGACCCTACCATCCGAATGTCGCAGCAGAAATCGAGACTCATCAGACCAGGCAACGTTTTTCCAATCTTCTATT
The DNA here is from genome assembly GCF_029633865.1 of Lampris incognitus. Classification (NCBI taxonomy): domain Eukaryota; kingdom Metazoa; phylum Chordata; class Actinopteri; order Lampriformes; family Lampridae; genus Lampris; species Lampris incognitus. The sequence continues at coordinate 20,481,287 of NC_079228.1, forward strand.
GTCCAATTTTGGTGAGCCTGTGCGAATTGTAGCCTCAGTTTCCTGTTCTTAGCTGACAGGAGTGGCACCCGGTGTGGTCTTCTGCTGCTGTAGCCCATCTGCCTCAAGGTTCGACGTGTTGTGCGTTCAGAGATGCTCTTCTGCATACCTCGGTTGTAATCAGTGGTTATTTGAGTTACTGTTGCCTTTCTATCAGCTCGAACCAGTCTGGCCATTCTCCTCTGACCTCTGGCATCAACAAGGCATTTTCACCCACAGAACTGCCGCTCACTGGATATTTTCTCTTTTTCGGACCATTCTCTGTAAACCCTAGAGATGGTTGTGCGTGAAAATCCCAGTAGATCAGCAGTTTCTGAAATACTCAGACCAGCCCGTCTGGCACCAACAACCATGCCACGTTCAAAGTCACTTAAATCACCTTTCTTCCCCATTCTGATGCTCGGTTTGAACTGCAGCAGATCGTCTTGACCATGTCTACATGCCTAAATGCATTGAGTTGCTGCCATGTGATTGGCTGATTAGAAATTTGCGTTAACAAGCAGTTGGACAGGTGTGCCTAATAAAGTGGCCAGTGAGTGTATATATAGATGCATTTATCTTATCGTTCTTTTTCTCCCCTCCCTGTCTTTCTCAATCCCTCTCTTAGGTATGGGAAGAGAGCCAGTCCTGAGACTTTGGACAGACTGATCTCAGATCTGCAACTGAAGGAGAACGCAAACACCCTTCCACAGTCCAGGTACGTATTTGTGTGTGTGTGTGTGTGTCTTTGTGCATCACTTCCATGCAACTGATTGATGAGATGTTGCTACTATATAGGAAGCTGACCTAGATATTTTTTTTCCTCTCCCCAGATATGATCCGTCGTTGTGGTGATGTCATCATTGTCAGCCCCGCTAACCCACCCCTCTACAGCATACCTACTGACCTCTACATGTTTACTGACAAACTAGACATGTCCCAGACCCCCCAACCCCCCCCCACTCGCATCTATGACTTGCCTTATCCGTAAGCCACAACCAAGACTACATCAGTGTCATGCAGACGTAAATATTTTGTTCCAAGTCATCGTCAGTGATCTTTCATAGTAGAACCGAGTGGGCCATTTTAATTGTGTGGTATACTGTGCTATTAAAGAATAGTTGTTTGAAAAAAAAAATCTGTCTTGATCTCTGCGAATATATGATAAATGCCTTTTTTTCTGTTTAAAAAAAGACCGGGAACTCACAGTCTATGAATATTCTGAAATTGTGGTGTTTTAGATTGTGTAAATGCAAGGCAAGTGTACTGAAAATTGTTTAACGTAGTAAAACGTGCAACAGTTTCTTATTGAAAAATCTCTCAGACGAATTCGAGGACATCAATTTGTTTGGGAAATGTCGCACTCTTGTGGTCAAATGAGTAAGTGCCATGAAAATAAAAAAATATATAAAACGCTTCTGCGCAGGCGTTGTTCATTCGGTTATAACTGGATTATACCAGTGGAACCTCCTTGATGCTGAAGATTAACATCTGCCCCCCAGTATCAACTATGCTTTTATACAACTGTTAGTTCCGACCAAGTAATTTGATTGGACAAGGGGCATTCCATAACAGCACTGGGACTTTTAACTATACATGTATCACTCCGCTTTACAGGTGTTACATTGATGACGTTTAACGATCGTTGTCTATCTTAAGACTGTCACAAACTTCGCACGGCAAAGATGAAGGTATTTCCACGAATAACATTTGGGTTAAATTACGAATGGTCGTCAGGAGAGGACGAAGGGGAGGAAAGAAAGCCTGGATAGATCAGTGCAAACCTCCAGATGCGTTCATATGACGTCAGCCGAAGAGCAAAAAAAAAAAACCCGAATCTAACCGCCGTAAGGCCAACAACATGGGCTTTGAACTGCTTTCAGATTTGGCTAAATCTAGATATAGAAACATCCACATTCAGTCCGTTATGAAGACTGAGATGAACACAGTCTTGAGGCAGTTTTATGGATCCATCTTGATTAAACTAAAGCGGAGCGTTATGGCACCAGGATCTACTTTGGACTTAAGGCTGGCTTAAATCGTTATGTCAACGAGCCTTCGGCTAGCCGTTCATGGACTTTAACGCAGGACACCGAATTCATGTCAGCTAATAGTGTTTTAAAGAGATTGGAAGAGCAGGGAAAGCCAAAACAACACACCACATGAAGACCAGCGCGTCTCAAAATATTATGCAAGACTGAGTCCAGACAACCCAAAAGGTTTACTGAACAAGGTCTGGGACGATATTCAGTTGCATTTTGCGAAGTTGTACTTTTTTTAGCAAAAGTATTTTACCATGAAATTCAACGCAGAAACAATAACAAAACAAAACAAAACAAAAAGTCATAAAGACCCACCGGAGAGAGACAGAGAAAATCGGGGGGGGGGGGGGCACTATGTTTGAGGAGCGAGGAATCCCCCTCTGCCCGGCAGCATCTCTCGGAAAAACTCCTGAGCAAAATTCCGCCTGGTGCATAAAAAGCCCTCCATCTGCTGCTTCTGGTATACCGCCGTTCCCTCGGGATTAACCAGCTGTCGCAGATGTTACCCAGGATGTGCGAAGAGGCAGGGGTACACACGCCTTAAAGTGCTTTTCACATTGAGCTCCCGGTAAATTACTGGGATAACCTTTTAGGCACCGCTAGTGATTTTCACTATTCACACATGCGCAGAACATTCCGTCTTGCACCTTTTCACACATGCCGGAATAGATGGGGCAAGGGACAGCCCAGCAGATAATAATAACAATAATAATAAAAAAAAAAAAAAGCGGCACGGTGGCGCAGTGGTTAGCGCGGTCGCCTCACAGCAAGAATGTCCTGGGTTCGAGTCCCCGGGCTAGTCCAACCTTGGGGGTCGTCCCGGGTCGTGGGGAGTTTGCATGTTCTCCCCGTTTCTGCGTGGTTTCCTCCCACAGTCCAAAGACATATACTAGGCCAGGTGAATCGGCCGTACTAAATTGTACCTAGTGTGTGTGTGTGTGTGTGTGTGTGTGTGTGTGTGTGTGTGTGTGTGTGTGTGTGTGTGTGTGTGTGCGTGTGCGCGCGCGCGCGCGCGCTGGCCTGGCGGCCAGGCCTGTCCTGGGTGTCTCGCTGCCCAATGACTGCTGGGATAGGCTCTAGCATTCCCGCCACTCTGAGAGCAGGATAAGTGGTTCGGATAATGGAATAATAATAAATAAACTATTTGTATCGCACTTTTCAAAAACAAGTTTACAAAAGTCATTCACAGACATAAAAGAAAAAAATACACAATGCAATCAAGAAATAGAAACATAGATAAAAGGCGGTGAAATAAAACCCTTAAGAAAATGAATAAAAGCATAATACGGAAAGAAAAACTAATTATAAGCCCTTTTTAATGAGTTTTTAAAAGAGGTGGTGGTGATGCTTATGACTATCAATGTCATTCTCGGCACGGTGTGAACGGAGCTCCCTTATTTCTGAATCTGTCCAGTTTCCAGTCATGCTTGAAAAAAAAAAACTTCCTTTGCAGTTATCAAATCACCCGCGAGGCATGGTAACCATCACGGGTTCAAATACGTCATCGACGGAGTCTTGTGATTGATTCGCTCGCGCCACATGAAAGCATCTTCCGCCGGACGGACGTAACCCTTTAAGTGCGTTTCCCTGCAACGTGACTTCTCTCATTCACAGCACAGCCTTACCAGCATTCTCCCTGAAACGTTACATGCGCTGTAAATCTTTGATTTTGACGTAAATTTGCAATGAAATCTGAACAGTATTCTGCTGTATTAATGTAATGCAAACGGCAAGGCAACATGGGAGGGAAAACAAACCCCAAAAAACAAAAAATGATTGCAGCGCTTTTAAGAGAATGCCATTATTTACAGGAAATGTACTGTAAACAGCTGAGCATCTTGGGAAGGAGAAAGAAAAGTGTGGGATCTAAAATTTAAAAATCAACAAACGTAGCAAAAATATTTTTATTGTCTGGCAAAACATTGTTTTTGCAATTTGCATTTTATCTTTTGTTGATTTCAACTTTGGAGCACATCTGCCAGCCAGTCTGTGTCGCCACAAAGGCGCGGCGACGCTACAAGCTGCTCGGCCTGCCCGCGTTGAAAAGGCAACCTCCTTTAAGTAAGTCACTATTTTCATTCTGCCTCAAAGCCTCAGTGTGTTAGGACATGGCATACAAGCATTCTTATTAAAGAAATAAAAAAAATTGTGAGGCTTTCTCCAGTTGAATTGTCTGCCATTTAGAACAGTGTTATGACAAAGCTGTTAGCTAACGTTAGCCAGAACGTTCTAGCTAACGTTAGCTGGAATTAGCACATCTCAGCATTTTGTCTCAGTTTGCAGTAACTTAACATAAGACAACACTGATGCAGGAAGATTAATTAACTATACTGAATATAACTAACTATACTGACTAATGTAGTGTAGTAGTAAGTCTAACCTGGTGCATTGTTTTTTCCAAATTGGCAAAAAAAAACATACAACACTCCCCCAAAGACCTTTCTAGAACTGCTCTAAATTCATTGTTGTTTTTGTTTGTGCCCAACTGTTGCAATGTCTAGCTAATGTGCATTTTATTATAATTAGGTTACAATACAATAATAATAATAATTTTATTTATATAGTTAGACATTTTCTTCTTTCTTTACATTGGGTCTTTTCCATTATTCCAAATTTGTAGTTCATTCATTGTCAGTCAGCATGCATCTGAAAGGTCTAACAACTGATTTTGTTTCTGTGCTTTTTAAGGTGCCTGCAACACCAGCGACTGTACAGCTGACTATCCCACCGGCTGACACCCCATGTTTGATTTACGTGATTTTCAGTGTGAATAAAATATGGACAGCTACATTCTTTGTTTTCAAAGTGGCTGTCTAAGACCAAAAATTAGACAAATAGAGTCTCTGGACACTTTTGACTACTTTAAGCTGTACTACAAGATTTCCTCTTAATTACATCTTAGATGCTGAATACTTGTGCTCAAACAAACCCATTTTAAGGACAATGCCAATGAAACATTTAAGTGTATTTGTCATAAAGGCTAATTTTAAAAGAAATATGCCAGGGTATGGGTCTAATTTCTAATATGTCACAAAGCAACAAAAAAAAACAGAAACCTAATTAAATCAGTTAACTTGAACATCAAATCAGATTCATTTTTACCATACTAAGCAAAAAAGCAAATGTACTCAAACACTAAGGTAGTTCATTATTGTTCCATTCAGTATTTTTAGCCTACTTTGCATTTTTGCATTGTTATTGTTTTATTTATGGTTTTGACTGTTATATTTCCTATATTCTTACAGTAAAACTGTAGTATTGTCTTATTGAAGCTATGCTACTGATCAAACATGTTCTTTTTCATATTGTCAGACCCAAATTTGAAGTAATTTACTTGCCATACTTTGCCATACGAGCACAATCAATCAGAAGAATGAGATTCCATTATATTTGCCATTTCTATTAACTGTTATGTTTCTAATCTAATCTTTTTTTTCCCAGGTCCAATGACACAAAAGGTGCCGTGTGAAGGAATGTCCTTTGTGCTTGGGCTTGCTGTAGCCTTCTCCTCCTACTACAAATTCAACCTTTAGTTCCGACATGATGCAGCGTGCATGCTGGATTCATTCAGAGGTATGAGCTGGTGTCTAATAACCTGATAACCACTGGTGCCTCTGACACAAGAACAGAAACTACAAACATTGCTGCTGCCTCTACTAATATTGATATGGCTGATACCATTTCTTTTCCATCACATTCTTCTTTTTAACTTGACCACTGGCGTGAATTGATATATACCTGCTTAATGAAATTTGACAATCATATGGTTCAATATTCTGTAACACTACTTTGTACTGAACAGGCTCTTGCTTGATATGTCACATTCAAAGTTTGACATCATCTGAAAGAATATTTTTGTCGTTCTACATTGTTTTTCAGAATCTACATTGACATTAATCCTGAGAGGGGCACAAAAGCAAGCCATGATAAGATGCAAAGCAAGAAACGCGGGAAGATGGTCAAAACAAAGGCAACATCAGTGAATCTGCATGTCTGCACACTCATCAAGAAACTCAGTGACTTCAAGTGGGAATTTGTCTGATTTTTCACACACACACCACACACACACACACACACACACAAAACCACCCACTACCTCACCCAGCCACTCATTCAAACATGTATTCACTTATTTACTCACCCACCCACTCACTCACTCACTCACACAGTGACAAAACCCCCTAGTGTCTTTTCTTATTCAAACTGTTGGAATGCAAGGTTAACATTCAGAAAAACAGTTGCATAATTGTTTTGTGTTCACTTTCCTCTAATACATTTATGCAAACTAGACTGCTGCTGTTCTGCAGCAGGTTAATTAAAAACAGTTAGCTTGATGTTCCTTTCTCACAAAAACAAAATTGTCACAGTGAGTTGCCAAATATTATATTCATGTTCATTTAAATTTAAGAACTGTCAATCTTTCGAAAGAACGAACGAAAGAAAAGAAAACAGGCAGGAAGTTAAGATTTGTTCAGGTCTAGTTTTGCTTGTGTTGCATGGTGATATGTTCTTATTTTAATAAATATTTGAAAGACCAAGGTAAGACCTGGACCCAACTACACCATGAACCGAAGGGCAGACAAGATCCATCAATGGCGGCAAGAGTTTCGGACTCTGGATGGAAGAGGCAAATGAGCAGAAGCAGTCCAAGTGCCAGGAGCTGGTGGATCAGTGCCGGAGGAGAGGCTGGAAGGCACATTGTGAGCCCATTAAAGTGCGGTGTAGAGGCTTTGCTAGCTGCTCACTTTGCAAGGTCTACTTGGCATCACTAGGGCTGCAAAAGGAAAGCCATCAAGTCTTCTATGGAGGCTGCAGAGAGGACCTCCAGATGGCTTTGGATTAGAAGGAGTGATCTGTGGGCCAATGCTGCTGAGACACAAGCCAGGCCTGGTCAACCCTGGCTAGGTTGCTTGAGCGAGGGTGTATGATGTTGGAAGACCTGAAACACCCGAAGATCTCAGGAAACATCACCGATGATGTGTCCCAGTGCATCCTAGGAAGTATATTTGAATCAAATAAAAAGGAACTGCACGACTATGGTCCATTTGTTTTTTCGTCATCATTATTATTATTGTTTTTTTCGTGTTTCCTGTTTTACATCCTGTAGAGCCGGGTCCAAACTATGGACCTGAGGTACTACAGGGCAGATGTCACTTGATTGACAGTACTCGTCGTAATATGTGGGCTGTTCCGAGTAGGGCGATCTTCTGGACTGTGTGGATGTTGCTGTTGCCTGGGATACGGTTGATGAACTTTTCATTTTCTTCTTCATGAGTCCTAGAGCTCCGAAGACCACTGGTGTTGTTTCGGTCTTCATACCCCAAATCCTATTGATTTCAATCTCCAGGTGATTGTACTTGGTCAGCTTCTCTGTGACTTTCACTGAGGTGTTTTTTTCGGACAGTATTGCCATGTCGATGAGCATGCACCTCTTTTGCTTCCTGTCCTTGATAACGATGTCAGGCTTGTTGGCTTTTATCTCTCTGTCAGTGTGGATGGGCATGTCCCAGAGGATGATGTCATTGTTTTCAGTGACTGTTTTTGGTTGATGTTCATACCATTTCTCAGTTGTCTTGATCTTTTAACTCCTGCAGATCTTCCAGTGCAGGCATGCTTCTGCCTTGTTGTGCCTGTACATGTGCTCGGTCTTTGCCAGTTCCGGGCAGCCTGAGACAATATGGTCGATGGTTTCTTCGTACATTCCACAGATTCTGCATTTTGGGTCTGTTCCATCTTTGATGATGCGATGGTGATAGGATCTGGTTGCCAGGCTCTGGTCTTCTGCAGTGATTATCAGGCCCTCTGTCTCTGCTTTCAGTCTGGTGCTGCTCTGCCACTGGTGTGTCTTTTGTTGGTCCATGTCTGTGTCTTTTCATTCTTTTGGGAACTTCACGTGCATTGCTTTGTCCCTCCGGGTTTTTTGCAGTTGCTGCTGGCCATGGTGTTTTGCCTTCTGCTTCACTCATTTGGTGTAGATGGTAGTTGCCTCATTTTCTGTTGGTGTGGTTTCTGGGACATTAAGCTCTTTCTTGAATTGTGCAGCTTCTTTATTGATGGAGTAGATCTGACGTTTTACTATTTGTTATTATTGTTATTATTATTATTATTATTAGTAGTAGTGGTAGTATTGTTTGTTATTCGTCTGTCGCAGCGACGAGGACCATCTAGTCATCCTGTGATGGATGACAGATGACTTGCGCGATGATCAAAGTGAGGAAGAATTGAGCATCATCAACCCCACTCTCTTGTCTGAGACCACCTACTACAAGTGGCAAGACTAGTGAGAAAACTGGCAATAGAGACGGCTGCAGATTTTTCCTCAGGGTTTCTTCCCGAAGCCTTTCCGGTATACGAATATACCTGCAAGGCAGCGGAGGTTTTAAATCAGAGTTTGCCTTCTCCTAGAACTAGATGAACTGCTTGACATGGCTAACGAGCTTCATTTACCCAGGTTTGAAATCAGAGTTGTCTTTCTCCTAGATTGGCTGGCAACCAAGGCTAATGAGTCCAATCGACCCACCCGGTTATACCGCCGGGAACCCGGTTGCCCCCGCAGCAGACTTTGTAAAAACAGGAGGTACAACGAGAAGGTGTTGCTGCGGACACATTTGCGTAGGAGCGGCCATATGCTAAGGTCCTGATGGACCCATGGCGATCACTACACAAGGAAGTGAGAGGCCACCGCACCACTTCACATTCCTTTTGGCAAGTAGGACGTCTGGCCCAATACTTGCCACCTCCCTGATTAGTAGTAGTAGTAGTAATATTACAGTAACATAGGTACAGGGTACATACTGCAGATTCAAACAGTTTACATATCGTAAATATGCAGTAATTTGCTGACAAAACAATAATATAACAATGAACTGCACATGTATTTATAGTAATACACTGTAACTCTAAAATACAGTAAGAAACAAAAAAAGGACTTTGCAGGTGAGGCTGCTGCCAGTTAATTACTGCAAAATTGCAGTGAAAAGTTTTACAGTGTGTTCTTGAGTGATGAAATTAGCAGTACAGATTTCCCTGAATATCAATCCCTGCTCCCATTCAACCATGACCCCATGCAGGAAGTGTCCCTGAACATTTCAGGGAAAGACTGCATGTGTGAAAGGCAGTTACAGAAACTGTCTCATGGCAGTGAGTGGGCATAGGTGAGACGCTTTATACAGCGACTACGATGTGAACTGTGATTTATAAGAAGTCACGGAGCATAAAAAAATATAAACAAAAAACTTTTTTGTCTTGCAGGTCCGAAAGCTCGCTAAAAAGTTACTGGAGACCATCCCTGGAGAGCAGGAAAAGATGGAGAAACATACTGTCTGATCAAGCTGTTAACTCATCAGAATCACACATGCTACCAAAGCGACTGTCAGCAGAATCTTATTTCACTGGCTGCACAATAAATGGGAACACATGATACAAAATAGCTGGCCTGTGATAACGTGTAGACTGTAGACCTTCACAAAGTAGCAAACTAGTTCGCAGGAAAATTTTTATGTGTTGCTTGGCAACAGTCCAGTCCAGTTGCAGAACTATTTGCGTTGGCGGAGCCAACTAAATTATTAAACAAATAAACAAATCATAATGTGTTGTCATTCATCACTGTTAACTAATAAATGGCAATAACAAATGGCGCTTGTACAAAAGCAATATCACACTTGAGGTCGTGCGGTTATACGGCCAAGTGCCTACGACCGAATCACAGCTGTGCTGATCTTTAGTATAACAGCACACCCTCGCGTGTGATATTGCTTCAGTGCCTCTTTCTCATCTTTGAAAAAGGCTCAGATGTTGTACATTCGGGGGTCTGTGCTACTAGTGCTGAAATTGGAGTGGTTGGTTGAGATCAGACTGATCAATCGGGACTGTAACATTCATACTTTAACTTTGTGATATTTCTATGGAAAAAAGTACTTGGACATGCAAGTATTTGGGACTTTATGCTTATGGTGGCGTTCAACCAGCAGGGGTGCAAGATGGCAGATTTATTACAGGAAATAGAAAGATTATAATATCTGCACCAAACTGTTTGGATTCCCTCATGGACTGAAGTATTTTATTGAAATGAAACCATGTGTTTCAATTTTCACTGAAACAACGTATAAGTGTGCATTAAGCAACATATGCACACTTAAGCAACATATGCAAGTGTGAAGGGAGGTGTGTCGAGGATGTCTGGCTGGGAGAGCTGGCGTTGGATTGGCTGGGGGAGCCTGGTCTGCCGCGTCTGGTGGGCCCAAGGACCACGGCCCTGCCGGAGCTGCGCCCAAGAAGGAAAACCAAGGGCATTCTGACAGGACGCGGAAGCAGGGCAGGCTTAGCTAACTGCTAACCCATGCAGACTGGCAGTTCCGACAGCCATCCTGGCTGGCGTTAGCTCTCTTGGACAGTAAACAAATTTTGGATATGTGTTTTTGTCTTTGTGTTGCACTGCTGTGGGCTGGAGAAACTATATTTCGATATAATGATATAAATGTTCCTGATTCCTGATTTACTCTTTAAACCCATTTTTTCCTAAAAGAGACCACAGAATCTTCTGTCTAGTGCAGTTTGTCTTCCCATACCAAAGTCATTCTGGAAAATCCTAATTTACCTTTATCAAGACAGGCTATATCATACAGGTGTACGTAGGTCCTTACCCCTATCACATACCCGAGCCTCCACTCAGCTCTGTAACAAGCACTCTAACCATGTCATCAAAGCAACCTCTGAACAGCAAGTTATGGTCCATCTGTACCGATGGAGCTAGATAAATTTAACATCATTAACAGCTTTGCACCAGAATATCTGCATAGTGTTTATCTTGGAGTGACTTGACAGTTGGCATCTCTGGTTTGATTCCACCAATCACACAAAAGAGGGGCACATAGGCACAAAAATAAAAGGTCGACAAAGAACTAATTGCAATCCAGCAAGACACCACGGTCATTAAGTGATCAGAAATTGTGGAAAGCATCAGAATGGAGAGCTTTCTCATTTTCTATTCCCTACCAGTTCTAAATGTTTTTTATTACCTAATTTATACTAACTTGTTTGTCCTTGTTTTTATCTTCTTTTTTAATCATTTACCTTGTCTAGTGTTGCTGGTCTGAGAGTCACCAAACGAAATTTCGTTGTGTGTACACAATGACAATAAAGTATCTTATCGTATCTTATGTTGTTCTTCTACTGACAAAATACTGGAATCATCTTTTTCTTCTAGTTTTTGGCATCTATGCACTTCTTCAAGAAGCTGTTAGTTTATATGATTCTAATGTATTCGAAGTGGCACTTAAGAAGTTTGTTATTCAGTTTGAAGTTTTGTATGGTATTCAAAATATGTCATTCAATGTACACTTGATGACTCACATTGCTGCTAGTGTGACGCACTGGGGTCCTTCGAGAGCGAAGTCTACATTTACATTTCAATCGTTTAATAACGATTGAAATGTAAACTCTACTGAAGTACTTAAATGGAACTACGCATGTGTCTGTCCAGATAGTGAAGAAGTTCCTTAGGTGGAAGAGCCTGCAGGAAAGGGTAGAAAAGTGCATAGTCTTATACACAAGTAATGAAATGAAAGACCTCTAATAGCAATTAATTTATGAATAAGTCAAAACACTCGACGGGAAGCGTCAGAGTCTTTGGTAGCCCCTCTTCGGACAGTGTATCTCTATCACATGCCCTTGTTGTTGAGCGTTTAAGTGGTGGCACAGTGACCAAGTGCTGTGGTTATGAGTGTTTTCTTATAAATGACATACTGTACCACTCAGAAAGCAACCTGAGGTTAAAGAAGAGAAATAACTGCATTGCAGAATTGCACGATGGAAGTTTGTGCATGCAACGTATTGAGACTGATGACTTTTTTCTTTTTTTAATTTTCCCCTCTTTTTCTCCCCAATTGTACTTGGCCAATTACCCCACTCTTCCGAGCCATCCTGGTCACTGCTCTACCCCCTCTGCCGATCCGGGGAGGACTGCAGACTACTACATGTCTCCTTCGATACATGTGGCGTTGCCAGCCGCTGCTTTTCACCTGACAGTGAGCAGGTTCGCCAGGGGGACGTGATGCGTGGGAGGATCACACTATTCCCCCAAGTTCCCATTCCCCCAAGTTCCCCCTCCCCCCTGAACAGGCACCCCAACCGACCAGAGGAGGCGCCAGTGCAGCGACCAGGACACAGACCCACATCCAGCCTCCCACCCGCAGACACGGCCAATTGTGTCTGTATGGATGCCGGACGAAGACAGAGGTAACATGGGGATTCGAACCAGCGATCCCCATGTTGGTAGGCAATGGAATAGATGACAAGAGTTCTCCAGTGCGAATGGTGCTAGTGAAAAACAATGCTGTGTGGTAGTGAAGGAGCTAGCCAAATTTGTACCACAGCTGTGCAGAAACGCTAAGTTAATCAATTCATCTAAGTTTGTGTCTGAAATTTCTGAATCAAATGTTTATGCCGTATATACCGAGTCTCTCAAAAGAAAATGTGTAAGAACAAAGACAAAACATATGTCAATCCTCTCCCAAATAATGTAGAGAGACTGGAGGAGCTTTGTAATACTAATAATAATTTGTAATAATTCAACATGAAGTGTTGTATTAATTCATATGCTAAATTATGTTCATTTTATATGCTGACCACTGTTCACGCCATGTTGTTCATAGAAAGCCTTTCATGACATTATTATGTCTTTTAGAGGAAGATTTTCATTGGGAGTGACGAAGAAGGACAGGATTAGGAATGAGTACATTAGAGGGACCGCTCAGGTTGGACGGTTTGGAGACAAAGCAAGAGAGGCAAGATTGAGATGGCTTGGACATGTGTGGAGGAGAGATGCTGGGTATATTGGGAGAAGGATGCTGAACATGGAGCTGCCAGGGAAGAGAAAAAGAGGAAGGCCAAAGAGGAGGTTTATGGATGTGGTGAGGGAGGACATGCAGGTGGCTGGCGTGACAGAGGAAGATGCAGAGCCCAGGGAGCGATGGAAACGGATGACTCGCTGTAGCGACCACTAATGGGAGCAGCTGAAAGTAGTAGTAATAGTAGTAGCAGTAGAAAGAAAGCCACTTTGTTTTTGTCATTGTACAGTCGTTTTTGGTTACGATGAAATTTGTTCTCTGCATTTAACCCATCCTATTGTATAGGAGCAGTGGGCAGCTGCAGCGCTCGGGGACCATCTCCAGTTTTTCTTTCTATTGCCTTGCTCAGGGGCACAGACAGGAATATTAACCCTAACATGCATGTCTTTTCGATGGTGGGAGGAAACCGGAGCACCCGGGGGAACCCCACGCAGACACGGGGAGAACATGCAAACGCCACACAGAAAGGACCTGGGATGGCCTAGGGTTCAAACCCAGGACCTTCTTGCTGTGAGGCAACAGTGCTAACCACCGGACCACTGTGTCAATAGTAGTGGTAATAATAATAATAATCATCATCATCATTACATTTGTATAGCGCTTTTCTAGACACCCAAAGCGCTTAACATTGAAGAGGATAACTCACTTCAACCACCACCAATGTAGTAGTAGTAATAGTAGTAATAGTAGTGGTGGTGGTAGTAGTAGTAGGAGGAGGAAGAGGAGGAGGAGTGACATTCACGGTAAGTTGGGACATTGCTTAAGAGTAATCCATTGATATGATCTAAGTGGACTTCTCATTTTCACACATGCATTAGTTAGCTAATAAACATATTTGTTGCGTCTCCCTACTTTCTATATTTCCTTGCATATTTAAAACAATGTCAAATACATGCTTTAACAATACATTATAGACAACATACCAAGTAAGCGTACTGTCATCAAAGTATCATATTTTCATACAATCCATATTTTCACTGAAATGCACTTCTTTCTAAATGAAGCAAGACTTATATAATTAAAACATGCATATTTAGTAAGTATACTGTCTATCCCTAAAGTTAAAATTTAATTTGAAAATATTTTGTCTCTTAGTACACTAAAATTGATCATTTACATTTGTTTAAATGTGCTTCTTCAACATATTTTGAAATTATTTAATCAAATTGCACTTCAGCAGAGGACACTAAACAATAATCTAAATGAGCTTAGGTCCCCATTACAATGAAGCATTGTAACAAATCGAAATGTATTCCAGAACAGTAATACGTGAAATGTACTAATTTAAAACATACTATGTTTTGAAAACAAATGAAACTATATCAAATCAATTTTATTTGTATAGCCCAATATCACAAATTACAAATTTGCCTCAGTGGGCTTAACAGCAACACAACATCCTATCCTCAGACTCTCTCATCGGATAAGGAGCAACTCCCTAAAAAAAACCCTTTAACAGGGAGAAAAAATAGGAAGAAACCTCAGGGAGAGCAACAGAGGAGGGATCTCTCTCCCAAGACGGACAGCGTGCAATCGATGTTGTGTTCATGCAATTTACATAATACAACGATATACTTAAAGTGCATGTAATTAAAATACTTTTATTACTCTTCGGATACTTCAGATATATTAAGCATACTTCTTTTTCAGAAGGGCAAGCAGGATATAGTGATAGTTGTGATCAAAGGTAAAAAGAGGAATTTCTGAAGATTGTTTTTTTCTGTTCAGCTTGCTGACATTGTATGTGGTGATTACAGTGGAGTAATCCCTGAGTCTTCCTCTGCTGCACAGACCTCTGAAGTAGCCCATAAGGATTCTGGATCATCTATACTCCAACTCAAAAGAAAAATCCATACAGTAAAACACACATCGCCTCTAACATTTTTTCAGTGTTACTTTTGTACTACAGGTGCAACTCAAAAAATTAGAATATTGTGGAAAAGTTCATTATTTTCCGTAATTTAATTAAAAAAGTGAAACTTCCATATATTCTAGATTCATTACACATAAAGTGAAATATGTCAAGCCTTTTTTGTTTTAATCTTGATGATTACGGCTTACAGCTCATGAAGATCAAAAATCCAGTATCTCAAAACATTAGAATATTACATAAGAACAATTAAAAAAAGATTTATTATACAGAAATGCCGACCTTCTGAAAAGTATGTTCATTTGCACTCAATACTTGGTTGGGGCTCCTTTTGCACGAATTACTGCATCAATGCGGCGTGGCATGGAGGCAATCAGCCTGTGGCACTGCTGAGGTTTTATGGAAGCCAAGGTTGCTTTGACAGTGGCCTTCAGCTCATCTGCATTGTTGTCATGCAGTCATTTGTGCAAAAGGAGCCCTGACCAAGTATTGAGTGCATAAATTAACATACTTTTCAGAAGGTCCAAATTTCTGTATTATAAATCCTTTTTTTTGGATTGGTTTTATGTAATATTCTAATATTTTGAGATACTGGATTTTTGATTTTCATTAGCTGTAAGCCATAATCATCAAGATTAAAACAAAAAAGGCTTGACATATTTCACTTTATGTGTAATGAATCTAGAATATATGAAAGTTTCACTTTTTGAATTAAATTACAGAAAATAATGAACTTTTCCACAATATTCTAATTTTTTGAGTTGCACCTATATTTGGTCTGGATCATACTCCCCATATGGCATTTCTGTAACTGCTGAGATCAATTATGGTGGGCTTTGACACTGAAATAAAAGAAGGCTAAAAATTGCTAGCGTTACCTAGCTTAGCATTATGTCACCGCCTCATGAGGTGTTTAGCTAACTGTCCTCCACCACCATCCTCCTGACCTATGATGTGTTCTACCATGGCAGCATTAATTGCACATGAAACGTCAATCTGTCAATCAGAGAAAGAAGACATAATAACTGTACCACAACAGTAGCATAATGCCATTAAACATATAAAGACTGCACCATGTGTCATCCATACTTAGCATAATCAGTATAACACCACATTGATTGGCAAATTGGATTCAAAACTCTCAAAGTCATTTGTACACTGACAAAAAATGGAATGGGTTCAGATGTGTTTTTTTTAGAGATATTGACGTCACCACTAAAGTAGTGAAACATAGTGGCATAATATGGCTAAAGGAAGATGTCACAGAAAATCTATAAGACTTACCATTGACATCGCATAGAATTACCACAGCAGTCCTTACATGGGCTGCATGATATAAACCGCTTCCGGTGTGGCAAGATGGCTGCGCGAATTCGCGTTTGCAGCAGCCTCACCCAGTGCCGGTGTCGGAAGATGGCGGCGCGATTTCACATTTGCGGCGGCCTCACCCAGTATCGGCCATGCAGTGTCTTTGTCCACATCTGCGTCTAAGTTTTGTCTTCGTTTGATGGCTGGGAGAGCTGGCGTGGATTGGCTAGGAGAGCGGGGCAGGCTAAGCTAACTGCTAGCTCATGCACACCGACAGTTCCGATAACACCGAGGGTGGTCTGGCGACGGCCTCACCTGGCGTTGACTGTGGTGTTTTTGATGTCGCCGTGAGGCGTGCCGAGGGTGTTCGGCTGGGAGAGCTGGCGCTGGATCGGCAGGGAGAGCTTGGTCTTCTTCGCCCGGTGGGCCCGCCCGGCGACCATGGCCCCTGCCTGGAGCTGTGCCCGAGGAGGAAACGCCGAGTGGGGGTCTGACAGGAAGCGGGGCAAGCTAAGCTAACTGCTAGCCCATGCAGACCGTTTTGATATATGTGTTAGTTTGGATATGTGTGTTCGTGTAGTTTTTGGATGTGTTTTTGTCTTTGTGTTGTACTGCTGTGGGCTGGGGAAAATGGTATTTCGTTTCATTTCATGTATGCAAGTGCATGAAATTAAATGAAAGTGTTACTGATTCCTGACATTTTTCAGACAATTCCTGTTAGATGTATTATAAGCACCTGTAAGATAATACTGCAGGAATCCTATAGGGATGTTATTACGATAGGACTCTTCGGGATTGTATTGTAACGTGCTACAGTATTATAAAAATTCTTAAAGGAATCTCAAGGTATTCCTATAAGGAATACCTTAAATTCTTCTATAGATCATTTAATCTTATCACTGCAGAATTCTTTTTTTTTTTTTACAATTAGTAATTGCAGGGACTCACTGTAAATCCATCCATTATCCAAGCCGCTTATCCAAATTCGGGTCACGGGATGCTGGAGCCTATCCCAGCAGTCATTGAGCACGAGGTGGGGAGACACCCTGGACAGGCCGGCAGTCCATCACAGGGCTGACACATTCATACCTAGGGACAATTTAATATGGCCGATTCAGCTAAATCCTAAAATATCTCTTGAGGAATTTCTAAAGGATAGCTGATTTTGACAATACCATTAAATAGCCTTACTGCAATGCTAACTAAAAAAAAAAGCATTTGTTTATACTACTACTACTTTCGGCTTCTCCCATTAGGGGTCGCCACAGCGGATCATCCGTTTCCAATTCTTCCCATCTTCTGCATCTTCCACTGTCACACCAGCCACCTGCATGTCTTCCCTCACCACATCCACAAACCTCCTCTTTGGCCTTCCTCTTTTCCTCTTCCCTGGCACTTCCATATTCAGCATCCTTCTCCCAATATACCAAGCATCTCTTCCACACATGTCCAAACCATCTCAATCTTGCCTCTTTTGCTTTGTCTCCAAACCGTCCAACTTGAGCAGTTCCTCTAATATAATCATTCCTAATCCTGTCCTTCATCACTCCCAATGAAAATCTTAGCGTCTTCAACTGTGCCACCTCCAGCTCCGCCTCCTGTCCTCCTAATTTTTTTTATATTAAAAAATATGTAGAATTTATCAAATAACAGTGCTAAAAGCAATCTCTGATTGTAACTGTTTATAAAACCAACCGCACATTAGTTGCTTTAGCAGGCTAACGTTAGCTTAGCTGAACTTCCCAACAGTTTTCAAGAAGACATCTTGATCCAGCTACATCAGATACATTACTAAACATGTGAGACAACTTGATTATGCTACTTATACCTGAAAATAATGAATAAATTAAAATGGAGAATTCCCTGAAGAAGTTGGCAATGACTTGCAGGAGGTATCAAAGGCTAACTGTAAAGAAACAAACTTCGGGCCCAGAGCAGAAATGACTTGTCCAAGTTTCTCTTTGACTGAAGAAGCATACTTGATTTTCATCCATATATTGTAGATTGATTGTTATGGCCACTCTTTCTTTCTTCCCTCACCCCAAATCAACAGGCAATTTAATTTAAGTTTGGTGGAAAAAACCAAGCTGCCATCAAATTAATGGTACCATTACATAGTTTAGCTTAAAAGGCATTAGCTATCAGAAAGCTAACTGCTAAGGACTACTTGCCCTCTATGACATGACCTTCTGTTAGATAGGTTGTGTTCATGTGTGGCTACAGCTTGAGGAGTGCAAATTTGCACTTGGGGTCAAGTTATATTCCCAAATTGAAATGGAAATTGCAAATATGTTCAAAGAGATAGAGAGGCAGTATGAAGTGTCAAAATCTAATTAAAGAGAACAGTGATTTTCTTCTTCAAATGCCAGCTTTCTCTCCTTGTAAGGGCCCCAGTAGCAGCATTCTGAGTGAGCTGAAGTCATCTGAGCTTCTTTTTTTTTTGGAGACCTTAGAAAAGACAAATGCAGTAGTCGGGCTTACTGGTGACAAATGTGTGGGTAAATTCTTATAAGATTTCATACATAGTAGCCATACAAAGGTATTTATACCCTACATTATATCCCCATTCGATGGTAATTACGAGATTCAAGAGATTTCTATTTGTCACATATGCATACAAGTATGTATAGTGTAATACAAGTATGAAATGCTATTGAATCAAAGTCCCAGGCAGTGTACAACGCAAGTACAAGAAATGATTAAAAAAAAGCTAAGCTATAAGCAAAATATACCAGATATAAATATACAAAAATAAGCCAAGATATACAAGAAATATACAGTACTATATGCAAAAAAGTAAAAGGTTAAAAGAACAATGCGAATAAAGTGATAACAGTATTTATATACTTCTACATATATTGTCCTTCAGAGTTTATTGTTCATTGTTCAAGGATCTGATAGCCTGTGGGAAGAAACTCTTCCTCGGTCTCTCAATGTGTAATTTGTGGCAGTGCAGGCACTTGCCTGATTGCAGCAGCACAAACAATCCATTGCTGGGGTGATGGGGTTCTATTACTAACCTCTTAGCTCTGCTTATGCACCCCCTGTTGAATAGGCTCTGCAGGGAGGGGAG
Organism: Lampris incognitus; assembly: GCF_029633865.1. Lineage (NCBI taxonomy): Eukaryota > Metazoa > Chordata > Actinopteri > Lampriformes > Lampridae > Lampris > Lampris incognitus. Next base: position 20,500,445 of record NC_079228.1, read on the forward strand.
CGCAGTACCTATAGCACATTCAGCCGATCGCACAATTCTCTGCAGGGCCATCCTGTCCTGAGAGGAGCTGTTCCCATACCAGGTGGTTAAGCTCCCTGTCAGGGTGCTCTGCAGTGAAGCAGAGTAGAAAAGACAGCAGGATTTTCTGTGAGACCTTAAATTTCCTCTGCTGTCTGAGGTTATACAGGCATTGTCTTGCCTTTACTACCACAGTGTTAATACGTGTAGTCCATGTTAAGTCCTCGGTAATGTGCACACCGAGGTACTTAAAGCTGCTCACTGTCTCCACTGGAGTCCTGCTGATTTCCAGTGGGGTGTAAGACCTCTGTAAGTAGACAACCCAACAGAGAGGACAGTCATACTCGCTTCGAGTGACCGGTGATGATGGTAAGACCTCTGATGCTTCCTGGCATAGTCCATGATCAGCTCTTTAGTTTTCCCGACTTTCAGGGAGAGGGGGTTGGCCTGGCACCACTGTGACAGGCCTGCCATCTCCTCTGGATAGGCTGCTTCCTCATCGTTAGAGAGCCGGCCCACCACGACTGTATCATTAGCAAAGAGCTGTGTTTGGCCGCGCAGTCGTGTGTGTACAAGAAGTACAGCAGAGGGCTCAACACACACTCGTGGGGGGGGGCAGTACTGAGGATGAGAGGGTTAGAGATGTGTCTGCCATGTGGCCATAATATCTGGTTATCACAAGCCTACTCTATTTCCATATAAAGATTTAGAAACTTCAAAGATATACCTTTCTTTTTCTCGAATAGTTCGTTTGCAGTCACATGATTCTGATGACGCACGAGATTCAGGTGGAGGGCAGGAGGTGAAAAGCAGAATGGACGAGATGGAGGAAAGACCGAACTGTGCTAGTTTATACGATATTATGAGAGAATGGTATAAACAGAAAGTAAGATATGTTGGACATGATCCTTATTATGAGGGGGGATTTTTTTAACTGAATTGAAAGACTTGAAGGCTATCGAGGCAGTAGGTATAAGCAACTACCTTGTCCTCCAGACACCCTTCTACTCAAGACAACAAATGAAAGCGTACAAAAGCATGGAGGCATACAATCAGTTACAGGGGTAAAGACTCCAACAAAGCAAAGAAAAACAACCTCAGCGTTATAAAGTAAGGAAACGGTTACGCTACATAAACACAGCCACATAAAACTGTTTTACCTTTGACGAAGCGGTCACTACACACGAGCATTATCCGACTCCGCTCCTCCCGACCGCAGACGACGGTTCGCAAGCCATCCTTTCCGGCGTCTGCGGTCAATTTCTTGTATGTCCACCCCTTACGAACAACAGCGTTTGGTACTCGATAAACACTCTGTAGTTTCTCGGTTTAATCGACGTGAGCAACCGGCATTTTGAGAGTTTGTGATTGTGCTTCCGATGTAGAAAGTCACTTCCTGCCCTCCACCTACAGTTCCCGCGTCATATGCAAACAAGTTTATAAAACGTCTTGAATTTTCCACAGTCAAGATGAAACCAAAACATGAGTATAGACACCACATTTAGCCAGGTAGAACTTTGTACTGTGGAATAGTCACTAATTCCTCTCTCTAATTATGTTAATCTCCAAATTCATAATTCCCCCACAAATCAAATACAATTATACAAATACAATACAAATACAAATACAACTAACTATTGTGCGGCATTCTATTCTAGGTTTTGTATATTGCGTTTTTTGTGTGAATAAACCAGTTCTGTTGACGTAGTGCATTTTGAGCCCTGTGACGAAAATGTGTGCATGAATAGATGAGTGTAAAATAAAAACTAAAACAAAAAAGGATTGAAATTGTAACATTCATTATCTCAATTATTATAATAGCGTTAATGTATTTGGCCAAAGTGGGGTTGGACCTCGGCTACAATTGGTCGATAGTAACTGTCGTCAATAAAAGAGGGCGGAGCTTTTAAGTGTGATTGACAGCGTATGCTCTGTTAGTGAGCCGTGGGACCACGGCAGCCAGCGAAAAAAAAAAAAGGGGGGGGGGGCTGTTGAATATCCGACCGGGACGGCCAGACTACCGCGAACTCAGAGACACCGGTATCAGGTAAGTCACCGTTTATGAACTAAAATCGGGACTTGTCAATGAAATGTAGTCGTTCATAGACATGCCAACGAAAGCCAGAGAGACACTTTGTCCCGTGACAGACACGTTAAGATATTCATAAGGGGAACATCTTCCCTTGCTCTGTTACTAGGGAAGGGCTTAGCGGAGCTCCGAGGCGGCCAGTGTTGAAAGTGTGTACTGAGGGAATCGGATGCCTCTCTCTTCCTTTTCCTGTGTATCATGACGCCGGGAAACACACACACACATTGACTGAGTTTCTTGCCGTTAAGTGTACGTACACAACAATGGCTGGGATCTAACAAAAAATTGGCAAAAATGGCGACGAGACCTCTGTCAATTGACAATTCTCCGTGATGTGAGACGCCTCGTTAAGAGTCCGCGGCAGGATCCGCGACGGCGATCAGGTGGGAGCAGCTGTCGAGGACCTGCGCAACCGACGGGACGAGTGCGAACTGAGGTATGACGATAGGCTGCGGGGTATTCTCCGACGGGATGTGGCCCCAGTCGTTATCAGTATCAGGCTATACCAGTGTTATACCAGTGGATGCGGGGCAATTCTAGCTCGTCTGGGTTTTCTGACAAATGCTTCCCAAACGACCGCCCATTGTTTGTACGGAGCTGAATGAAAAGGGAACGGGAGCACCGATGGCTTGGCACGTTCTGCTGCTACCACCGGAGGCACAGGGAGACAGCGGTATCGATCACTGTTGTCCAGTGAGGTGTGCGAGTGCACCATCGAATAGCAGTGCACTTACACAACGTCAGATCCGATTTATATATGTGCCTAATCGAATTATGAAGGTATGCATTTATCATAATGGGGGGCCAGGCCTGGCATTGAGTGGACCTTGAGTGGACTTGCATACATACACAAGTTGACAATTTGCAGATAGCTAGCTGCCCATAAACTGTTAAGCTTGCACTGACACGTGATGGGGGAAGCCCATGCATGTCGTCTACGTATCCTTGGGGGATTCTTGGAGGGAGGCGAGGGTAGGGCACTAGCCCACTGCCATGCCACCTGAGACGGGCTCCCTGGATCGTATTGCAATTAAACTGTGGTTTTACGAGTTTTCCCTTCTTGATTTCCCAAGGATAAAATGACACAATTGAATCGGCAACGACTGATGGGGAGAACAAAAGGAGGACGCTAGGGTAGACACAGATCATTTACTGAATTAGAGCAAGTCCCCAACTGGTTTGGAAGAATATTTATCAAATCATTGAAGTTAACCTCCAGAATGAGCCTCATTGTTCTGCTGATGTAGATTTAATCGCTGTCTTGGCACATGTATGCGTGACCAGAAGGAAACAGGAAAATGGGAATTTCGTGCTTAGCTTTTGCTTACCTCTGCCCTTATCAAGAACATAGAGGACTTTGCCAGTTTTCCCATTCTTAGTGAGCCACTGAAGACTAATGTGAAAGGTTTCATACTCAGATGCTTATCATTTTTTATATTGAGAGAGAGAGAGAGAGAGAGAGAGAGAGAGAGAGAGAGAGAGAGAGAGAGAGAGAGAGAGAGAGAGAGAGAGAGAGATGAAGAAACACTCCTGCTCCTATTTCTGCACTTGCATGGACATATCTGGAATGACTCAAACCTCCCAATATGAGCAGCAGATTTATCATGGGGCATATGCTGTTGTCATCTGCGCACCTTTAATCAGCCCCACTTTACCCTGCACAGGTCTACAACACTGGAGAATGGATACGAAGCTGTTCCCTGGTCAGTAATTACGAAGTCAGTGCATCACTCGTGTAAAAATGCACTTGTAAATAAATGATCGGTCAGCTCACAGAGACAAAACCTGTTATTTTGAACTGTGCTAAACCTGCATGATTACTGCTACCAGTCAAGTGCAACAAACACATATTTGGCAGGTTTGTAACTCCAGCCTAATGCTGAATCATCAGAATTCATCTACCACTAGGAGCTTCAAGGGGAATGCCAATGCAGATAAACATTAAAATTTGCTGCGCATACACCTTAAGACAGTTTGGTCTACGTTAACATGGACCCCACAGTCTTCCTCTGTCTGAAACAAAGAAGAAAAGCTGAATCTAAAATGTCACACCATTTCAAAACTCCATTGGGAGCAAGTTAGAAAAGACAGACAAGGTGCCGGAGGCAGTATCTAGGACATATTCACAAGCATAAAGTTAGAGCTACATTTTCTGATTAAAACTGATCTGCGCTGAGATCACATGAAGCTCTCCTGGATGCGGCCCAAGAGTTTGATCAGCCGCCTAGGTGTCCTTTAAGTGAAATTCCCATTCATCTTCCGATGAAGCAAGTTCAGGCGATGGGTGTCACAGATAGTCTTGCTTAAAGCCTAATGGCTTTCTTGATTCGGGAGTAATTAACGGTCATCAAAGCTGACTGTGGTAGAGTGGGCTGTCGGGATTGGGTATGTGAATACTTAAGCTGAGTAGCATTATTCTTCAAAGAAAAAAAAACTCTGGGAAGCGGTGCGGGTCATACCCAAAAGCCCATTTAGTTTCTTCTGAGCATCATGGTTGTGAAGCATGGTCGGAGCCCTAAGTCCCTCAACTGCTTGCATATAACATTGGCAGCTTAGATCAAAGATACGCTTTCAGCTTTCGCCTCTTTTCATGTGTCTGTTCTCTTCCTCGCCGCCTCTCTTCATCACTTTAGCGTTTCATGATGCATCACCGTGCGCCCTCTTTTTTCTCCTTTATTCATCTTCATCAGTCATGTTAAGTTTGGCCATAGGGCTGCATCCCTGCCCCCCCCCAACACACACATACATAAACACACACACCACACACACCTCCATCTCATTCTCTTTATTTTAATGCTGTCTTTAAGGCGTGGTCACGTGATGGGTAAGTTATGTCATGATATAGTACTTGTTAAGCTCACTGCTGATAAGGTGCCGGTGTTCTGACGATTTATGCTGCCTTGTTAAAAAATGCTCCGTAGCACGAATTAATGGCAGTCTAATCTTTTTCTTTTCTTTTTGACCCCCCCCCTTTTTTCGCCGTAGTTGTATCCGGCCAGTTGCCCCACTCTTCCGAGCTGTCCCGGTCGCTGCTCCACCCCCTCTGCCAATCCGGGGAGGGCTGCAGACTACCACATGCCTCTTCCGATACATGTGGAGTCGCCAGCCGCTTCTTTTCACCTGACAGTGAGGAGTTTCGCCAGGGGGACGTAGCGCGTGGGAGGATCACGCTATTCCGAATTTCCCCTTCCCCCCGAACAGGTGGCGACTAGGACACATACCTACATCTGGCTTCCCACCCGCAGACATGGCCAGTTGTGTCTGTAGGGACGCCCAACCAAGCCAGAGGTAACACAGTGGGTCGAACCGGTGATCCCCGTGTTGGTAGGCAACGGAATAGACCGCTATGCTATCCAGACGCCCAGCAGTCTAATCCTAACCCTAACCTCACCTAACCATGCACAGAACCGCTAAGTAGCACATCTCGATAGGTAGCACATATTGACAGAACACCAGCACTCCTGACAGGCTACAGACAGGTGACAGAGAACCATGGCCTCCTGAATAGCATGCGGTGCAGCAGACCACCGACATCTCAGCATTGACAGTAAATCGGCTTTAGAATTGCAGAGCTGCTAAATGGGAATTTTCGGTGACTAGTAGATGCAGGAGGGTCATGCCTGACCCTACAAGTGGCATTGTCATGTTAGTGGAGGGCAGTTTCAGGAAGAGACCAGGTGTGAGGGGCCACCATTCATTTCACATGCTGTGTTGATTAGGAATTGATAGGTGTATTGCTTTATTCACTTAATTACAGAAAAAGTCATCACTACGTTTTCATTACGCTGATATTAATGTGCTGAGATGGTCATCTTGATGGCAGCACAGTAATCCTCTTACAGGGGTCCATGTAACACATGGAGTGACCTACATATGATATGACTGGAGGCAGGGGGTGATGGGCAGGCGGAGGATGCTGGGGGTGGGTGGGGTGGTTGGCCATATAAATATAGGCGCACACTTTCACAGCAATCTCCACAATTATGTACACATGTTGGCACACCCTCACACTGAAAACACACACACACACACACACACATACACACACACACACACACACACACTCACACACTCACACATAATTTACATTCCCCAATGCCACCAAAACTGAGCCACATAGACAACTACAGCTCTGCTCAGTGAAGTTTACTAATTGATCTCTGTTACCTCGGGATCCAGAGCAGTTGCTGCCCATTGAGAGGACATCTGACCAAGTTGAAGGTCACTGACTTTCTTTGTGATTCTCTAGTCAGTGAGAAAAATTTATAGTGATGGCTACTCTCAGAGCATTGTCCCTCTGGCCCTCCAGTGCAGAGAAAGAAAGCGAGAGAGAGAGAGAGAGAGAGAGAGAGAGAGAGAGAGAGAGAGAGAGAGAGAGAGAGAGAGAGAGAGAGAGAGAGAGAGAGAGAGAGAGAGAGAGAGAGAGAGAGAGAGAGAGAGAGAGAGAGAGAGCACAAGTAATGGGGGGGAAGAGGAATAGGGTCGTGCACACTTGATCGTTGATTCACATGCCTACACATCCATTAATGGAAGTTCCTTACAGATGTAGGACTAGGCCTTGTAGATGTAACAATGGCTATTTAAAGTAAATTCACAAATTGCATTAATTAAGCCTGTGTTTGATTTTCTGTTATGAAATAACTGGTGGAATTAAAAATGTATAGCATGCTAATGGTTTACATGCCAGCGTATGACGCCGGTCTGTTCACCATGGCACAGACAGGGACATCTAGTTGCACACAGCGTTGACGTGCGTAAAAACAGTGATGATCGGCTGCTTTGTTTTGCACAAAACAGATTTTATGATCCTCCATAATCCCTCTTTCATGAGCTGTCCATCATTTGACTGCTTGGCAACCAGGGCCACTGGGGGGGGGGGGCTTTGGTTGGCTCGTCCCCTCCTATGGACCAGCCAATGGCAGCTCGGAATGCTGGTGACCGCATACTCTGTGTTCTCACAGCTGGAGAGAAGTTCGGACCTAGTCGTCATGGGACGTCATGGGTGCCTTGAGCCCAGTGCATGCTCAGTGGCATGTTTTATCCTCTTGGTGTGAGAGAGGTTTAGTGGGCAGTTCTGTTGGAAAATTTCATTATGTGTCATTTTTTCTAACATGATGCATATGCATACAGTACAAGTCTATATATATATATATATATATATATACACGAAATTCACTGGGTCCATGGTGGTCTCATAAGTGCTCAACAGGGTAAGGAGCAGATCCGCTCCTCATTAGTTGAGCACTCACAACACCATTGACAGTTTCGGAAAAAAACGCTATATACACATACACACACACACACACACACACACACACACACACACACACACACACACACACACACACACACACACACACACACACACAGCGGTTAAAGCATTTTCTCAGAGGGTATTCATTGACATTTTGAGGCATGATGACAAGTCAAATTGTCCTGATGAAGTGACTTTCATTAGAAATTGTAATTATAAATACCTTGTAGTTTGCAGAATTAATGGAAGTACGTTATCAGAGTTTTTGTATTCTTAGACTGCCAATCCCCTCCCTTCTCTCTCTTGGGGCTCTCCTATCTGTTCGCTCTCCTCCCTCCTCTCCTCTTTTCATCCTCTCCTTTTGAAGACCGGAGAGGGTTTTCCATAACTCCTCCTTTTCTTTTAAAAGATGCCTGCTTTATCTTTTCTGCCACATGACTACTAATGTGTGTCCATTACCCTGCCGGCTCGCCCCCTTTGGGAGTCTACTCAAAATCTCCTGAACGGCTCCCGCTTAAAAATGCTTTTCCTCTCTTTGTCCCTTCTCATCCTTTCCTCTCAAACTAGATCGTGACCCTGTTTGTCCTTCAGCTCTCCGCTCGGGCCTCGGAGTGGCTTGGCCCGGCTCCTGCTCCGTGGGGCAGAAGGTCCAACGAAGAGTTGCCCATGTAGCTTTGCCTTCATTAACATTCTTCCGGCGGATATCTTTCACTTTCAATGAGCGTGTCCACTCTGATCGTAATCTGTTGCGTAATGAATCCACCTCCCAAGCCTCCCTGTCTCTTTGTATCCCGCTCTCCCCCCCTCTCTCGATTATTCGCTCATGTAATAATGGACCAATTAGCACTCGTGTATTGAACGGGCCGGCAGATGACAAGGAGAATGGCTCCTTTCGACTAAGGAGGGATGAAAACGACAGGACGAAAAAAACCTACGCTGACTGGGCATACCTGCTGTTATATCTAACAAGAGTCACAAATGTTCCCGCGTGCCGTATAACTGTCCCATGTGTCAACCAGAAACTGGTCTGCTTATGCAAAAACTACCTTTGTTGGCGCGACACGGATCACAAAGGAGATTAAGCTTAAAAGCTGATTCTGGTTATGAGTAGGGTTAAGGGAAAACCACAGGGACAGAGAGAAGAGAGAATCCAGGCAGGTGAGAGGAAAGATTTATCATTTCTCGCAGAGAGAAGGAGGCATTTGGCAATAATCACCCCCGTTTCCTTTGTTGTTTTTTATTGGCTGACTTGCAATTTCTAATGATCAACTTCATAATGGCTTTTTTTGCAGGAGCACTGGCGGCCTTAGCTCTGGCCGAGTGCTGCAGTTTTATTAGAAAAAGTGACATTTCAAGCAATTTACAATCAACACCGCAGGGATAGTGGGGGTGAGAAGGAGGTGGGATTCTTGCTGTTCCCTTTTTAAAGTCATCTCTGGAAAGGCAAAAGTATAAGGGGTAATGCAAGCGTGAGTGTTTGTGTGTAGGTGTGTGGTTGTATGTACATGTCTGCACGTGTGTGTGTGTGTGTGTGAGATGTGTGTAAATTGAGAGGAGTATCTTTCAGTGGAATGAAAGCGTGATGCAGTGTCAGCAGGTTCAGAGAAGAGGGACACATTTGCCGTGTTAGTGGCGTGGCACCACTTGATGATGCAAGCACCGTTGAATAGCTGAGTAAACAATGAACATTTCTTGATGGCCCTCCATTCATCCAAGTGCATGTAGTGAAATGACAAAGGGTTCCTGATCCCTGATTCCTGATATCAGTGTGAAGAAACAACGGCCGCTGTCTGTGATCAAGACTGCTGTCCTGTGAGCGACAGGGAAGACATGCATCCTTGTGGGAGAGAGAAACAATTAATTGTGTGTGTTTTAGGGTCTTTGGGCATGAGAGATATGAATAAGTGCTGTGAACAATGGGTACATGATATAACTTGTATGCAAGAATGCAAGTTTTTAATTGAATATGAGTATCACATAAAATTAAGCAGCTCCCTCTCATTACAAACTTACAAATATGTGTTTACCCCCCCCATCTCTCTTTCTCCCTCTCGATCTCAAGGGCTGACTCATGAGCAGCCAGTAGGAGTACTGGGAGTGTTGGGCTACACCGACTGGCACAGGTAAAACACCCCTCCTTCCTTACTCATCTATCTCTAAACTGAGATGCTGGAAACATCTAGGAAAATGTTGTGTAATGATATGAATTCAGTGTGAAAAACTACGTGTGTAGATTATGTATTGTATCGTTGCTGTTGAATGAAAATAAACAGGGTAATGACAGGGGGTAAGCACATAGAGGACCGAATTGATCTTAAGATCATTTAAAAGATAAAATAGAACAAAGTTGAAAACGTTTTAAAAATCAAGGTTTTCATGACACAACAGTAGAATATGGTATGTATACATGTTCATTTTCCTGTAAACGTATTGTGTATTCTGTAAGTCCCCCCCCCCCAATGACCAGGAAGAATGCTTGACTCTGATTGGCTGGAGGATTTAAATTAAGTTCCTTGTCTATTAAAAGCATTCAAATTAATTTAATATAGACCACGGTAGGTATTATCATTCACATATTTTATTGTAATAGTGGAGTAATATTTGCCTCTATAATGCTTCCTCCAGCAATTAAAGCAAACTAAATTACAATTACAGGTAAAAATGACTTGCTAGTTGACCTTATAAATTACAGTTCATATTGCTGTCTATCTCTGACCATGGTGTTTTCTGTGCAGCCTCATCCTGACACGTGCAACCATGATAACAGATAAAATCTTAGATTCACGCAAGACCCCGCTTCCCTGACTGCTAACATAGCAAGATGTTGTTGCATATTGCTATTCACATGCTATTACAGGAGATAGCTTGTCACCTAACATTACTACAGCCAGGTTATCTGACACCAGTAGCATACCGTAGAGTTTCAGTCAGGGCCTTCACTAACGAACTGCACCCCCAACACACACACAGATTTCTCATATGGGTGTAAATACAGCTAACACAAACACATACAAAATACACTATTATGCACTATATGCATGATTGGATAAACACCAACAAGACAGCTGATCTTCAACAACCACAACCCACTGTGCACAATAGCAGCTATTGCAGCATCACCATCAGAGCTTCCTTTATGTCACTCAGCAACCAGATTGCACACGCACACCACACGGCACAAAAACAAAAGCAACCAGAAGAGTGCACTCAATAGAGTGCGGATCTCAGCCAGGCGTATCTCCCTTTCTCCCTTGCTCAGACTTGGCGACAAACCTCCCCATTCTCTCTTGTCTACCAGGAGAAGGGGCTCTTATGTGTTCAAATGTCCTGGTTTTCATGATGTTAAATGAATGACGGTGAATGACTTTCATTCATTCTAAAGCAATAAAACAACGGTAAGAAAACATAGCTCAGCCATGGGAGATGTTTTATTGTAGCTACTGAGATGACTTCCAGTTGTGACTGTGATTAATCTCACTCTTGAAATTGTATTTTCACTGCAGAGTTTTAACATTGGTGTCTATGGTACTTCCACATCTAATCCCCCTCGAGTTAAGCAAACATGGCGGCGAGGTGAATAAAGCGAATTATTTTTGGTTCATCCAGTGTTCCTCCAGTTCCCCTGTGCCGAGATCAACAGTGAATTATTTGCTGATTTGCAACATACGATCGACATCTTGTTAACTTTCAGCACTCATACCCAAATACATACACTGTCACTGCTCGGTCTAAATCAACAGTGTGCACGTGTGCCGTGACAGAGCAGCGTTGGTCAAGCGAGCTAGAGAGGGAGCAGCGATAGTGAGAACAAATGTTAGCCGAAGGTTTTTAATCACTGCAACCACGAGAGGCTCTTGATCATACAGTCATAAATGTGCACAAAAAATTTTAGGCTGATAGGTCCAGTAGTTTGCCACACACGCAACAAAATGTATACCACCTGGCGGAGATAACAAACAAGTTTCCCCAGTTGGTGCCGTGTTCACCAGTCACTCGCACAACTTCAACTAAGTATAGCCACAAAATTATCAGTGCACCACCTTCACTTCAGTAAGAAAAATGTGCCCACCAACCTGGAGTTGAAGTTCCACCTCACTTGAGAGACTCGTGGCAGCCTTCTCTCGTAAAATTCATCCAGTAATTTAGTCCGTTTGGAGAACGTGTAAAAAATCCAGACCAGATTCGCATAAAAACACGGAAGTAGATCAGCAACAAGATCATCAATAGCTGTGAATGCGGCAGCCATTGCGCTAAGTTTGCTCACAACCCGCCAAAGGTTCAAGCTCAAAGTTGATGATGACACCGGGGCTAGCACCGACACACTGCAGGGCCCTAGGGCGTTCTGTCACTACACATCAAAATTTGATTGGCTGATGACACGGTCACTCAAAGTTTTAATCAGTTTGCAGCTTTGGGCTTCAAGGAAAGGCTAGCAATACCATTAGTGCTTGTCCAAGAAGCAGCAATGCATTTAGATGACATAGGAAATCCCTGCTCAGCCTCATGAGAAAACAATTAATTGAATTCAGACACATTTCAGGCACACTTCAACTTAACTATGAAAACCAAATTATGATTTTAATTTTGACAGGGCCAGCAGAGAAGGCCCTGATGGGCCTGACTGCCCACCACTGTTTGACACAACATTGCTGAAAAACAGCAAGTATATCACATATGCAAATTAATCCCCTCTTAACACTCTCAGGTTGAGTCCTCTGCCAAAGGAGTGCTAACTGTCTTCCAAAAAAAAAAAATGCAGAAAATTAAAAAAAAAGCAAAAAGTATGCCGAGGCTTGACATCCGTTAGTGCTGGGATGATTCCAAATGTCAAAACAGATTAGCCATCTATACAAATATGAAGTAACCGAGGTCAGGTGTTGTGTAATAAAAGATAATATTAAATAAACTATGTTAAAGTGCGTCACTTCTCATGTTCTTAACTTTCCTAAAGGTTTTGTTGATCAGCTCTTTCTCCAAAATCTCTTTTAAAACCAGTTCTTTGCTATGACCGAGAGGCTGTTTCCTCCTCTCACGGCCGGTCGGCCATAGTTGAGCTCTTTCTGAACCAGGCCTTGTCTCCTCTTTTCCCAAACAGAGAAACCGGTAGACAGTTCAGTGCATTTTCCTCCATGTCTGATTTACACACTGTGAAGGGGCATTTGATAAAATATGTTAAAATATATTATTCTCCTCTGCACATTAGCAAACTGTTGCCAAAACCATTCAGCAACCAACACGTCACGGCTGTGAAGAGAGCTTGTTGTTGCTGGATATAGTTAGTGGTCAATTCTAGTCTGAGAGCAAAGGAGCGAAAGAGCGGGAGGGTGATATTTTGTAATCCCATGTTTTCGTGGCCGGATTAAAATCCCGTGCCTGAGTTGATGGGGAGGGAAGGGCCGACAGGTTGTGATGTGGAAGGGGGAAAAGGGCGGGGCAGGGTAGATTAAACCCTGTGGATCATCTCTTACAGTTCAGACGTTTCACCATGGGTGGGGTGGAGGGAAAAGGGGTGGAGTCTTTGTCGAGGGATTTAAAATGCGGAGCCATATGGGTGGGCTCGCTTGCGTCTCCCCATATTTCATAACTGTTGTCGCAGAGGGCGGGAGGACAAACTGCAAAACTCGTCCGCTGCTTCGACGGGTGTCTCATGTTGATGTTGTCACTCCAGAGCGATGGCTATTGGTGACTGAAGTGACTGATGGATTAGGAGAATGAAGGAGCTGTTTGGATCAAATGCGAAGTTTTGACCACAGATTATGCTATAATTCGATTATAACTCACACTTCTGCCCCACGAGCACCCAGCATTCACTAAAAAAGGGCTTGACTGCCCTAAGTGCCTCCCACTTTTAGCGTTTACCAGCACAATTCTCTTGACTTAACAGAGCAGCATAGGAGTAGGGGGAAAGGCTGCATGGTGTAGTAATATCCACAGGAGAAGGAAGAGGCAAGATAGAGATAGAGACAGAGCAAGAGAAAAGACCCAGTCATCCACCAAAGCAGAGCAAACCGCTTCTATTAACTAGGCTGGCACATGCTGCTCAAGGAGGTAGCTGACTGCTGGGGCGATTCATAGAAACCCAATCTGCCCAGGCTGAGAGTTTCTGCATGTCGACTAGAAGACTATTTGAACCCAGAACAGGCTGAATGAATGATCCCCCTCCTCGCTCGGCCCGTTTCCCTAGGAACAGGGACAGGAGAGGGGAGAAAGAGGGGGAGGAGAGAGATTTGAGGAAGTGGGTAAAGAGTTCGTGTCAAGGTAGGGGGCAAGAAGAGGTATCGAAAGTCGGGCCCATTCAGTAACACTTATGTAAGATGACTTACATAATGACAGAGCAAACGTGTGTGTGTGTGTCTGTCCTTTTGTCTAGACCAGGGGGGCTTGACTCTGGGCGGGTCCGCGAGGGGGGAAACGAGGAGGGGTACTCAAGCAAACCCTCAACAGAAGGAGAGGATTGTGGGATTATGTGTGTGTGCTTGTTGGGGGGGGGGGGTTAGGAGGAGATGGTATTAAAGCCAGTGTTGAGTGAGGGGACAGACCACTACCAAACGTGTGTCCACATCTGTGTATGGGATCCACTTGTCTACCGACCTTTTATCGCGCTCTCTTTCTCTCTCTCTTGTTCATGCATATCTTTCTGAACCAGTCTTCACTTCCCTTCCACTTTTGTCCTTCCCCTCACCTACTTTGCTGCTTTTTTTCCTTGTCCTCTCCAAAAATCCCCTCATCCTAATCCCTCTCTGTTGTCGCTCTCTTTGTGTCTCCCTCTCTCATTCTCTTCTCTCTCTCTCTTGCTCTCTGTGTCTCTCTCCTTGTTTCTGGGAGTTTAGCGGGTCATTGCGGCCAAAGAAGAGGATTTCCAGCAGAGTAGAGAAGACACAGCCTCTGACCCACTGTCAGTCAACCGCAGGTTTACTAGTGCTTAGCATAAGCATACTTGTGGCAAAAGGAAGGACGAAAACAAGGAAGGAAGGAGGGAGTGTTTGGCAATGGTGCTGGCCATGGAGGATGCGTGTCCCAATGGGGTGCAGGAGGAGGAGGTGGAGCCCCCTCTTGAGGTGGCCGCCACAGGACAGTCTGCTGGGGAGGGTCCCCCAGCTGGCCATCCCACCCCGGGACCAGACACATCTGGAGGTGAGAGCAGTACGGTAGCTATCAGATGTTTATTAAAAAGGATACATAACGGGAGGGGGTTTCATCAACATGTACCTTTCAGATGGATAGCTTCTGGATTGAGATGGAGTGATTGATAGAAGGGATATTTGGAAACAAAATCTGGGACACACACTTAAGTTGTTGGCAGGGTTGATTGACAGTTTTACCTTGTGGTCCTGCTGAAGCAGTTTTGACCGTTAGAGTCGGATGTTACTGTAGTGGCAAAAACTTGACTTCTCGTGGAGGAATTTAGTCGCCATATTTTTCTTCCATCTAAAGAGAAAACGTATTCTGTCAGTCCTTTGGAAGCGTTCGAGGTGTGAGAGAGGTCCTTTTCTGTGGCAAGAGCTTGTTTTGTCAGCCATAGTGGGCCCTTAACCTGTGGTGATGAAAAATGTTTTGATATGAGCGCTTTGGCTTGTGCAATACTTGATCTGAAACCTTCAGTTCCCCTAATCTTCAGATCTCCATCTGTGAGTGAGGAATTTTTTATTAGCATGGAGAGCTGAGGTGTGGGTTTCCAGATCTTTGCTTATGGGGTTTATCCTGCACTTTTAAGTGAAACAAAGCAAGGAATTCTTAAGCAGGGAGAGAGAGAGAGAGAGAGAGAGAGAGAGAGAGAGAGAGAGAGAGAGAGAGAGAGAGAGAGAGAGAGAGAGAGAGAGAGAGAGAGAGAGAGAGAGAGAGAGAGAGAGAGAGAGAGAGAGAGAGAGAGAGAGAGAGAGAGCGAACGCAATTGCCATTCTCCCCATGCCATGGTGTTAGGTGGAGGGGGAGAGAAATGGATTTGGTAGGCTGTAAAAGTTGGAAGACAAGTAATAAATCAGTGGGATGAATTAAGAACAGTTAGAAATGATTATCCCTAGTGTAGATGAATTTTAAAGAGCTAAAAGCAGTCTCTGAAATAATTGTGTATTCTGGTACTGTCGTCTCTTGGCTTGTAAAAAAGCCCTACAGGGTCTGCTTGATAGAGGCAGTATGCTTCTGCATACCATATTCTATAGGATTATAAAGGCTTTATGCTGGAGGCTTTAGACCATGTGTCGCAGCTCACCAGATAGAAAAGCATGTTGTTGAATCTTGTGGGTTGGAGTAGTGTACACACAAGTGCACGTGGAAGGGGTCAGTCAACTGGCCGAGAAGAACAAACATTCCTGTGGTTGGGGTCACAGTAACACAATGATCTAACCGAGAGGGTTAAGGTCAGCGTCAAGCACCCAGCACTTAGTGTATGTGTGTGTGTGTGTGTGTTGGAGTTGTTGCAGGTTTGGATCGCTTTATGAATTTATGGGTTTGCCTCCACCACAGTCAGATTGCCGCCTGTGTCTTGTAATATCATGACAAGGTTAGCAGTTATCAAAAATAGGTCATATTATTCTCAGTGCGCATGCAGCGTCCTTCTCCCCCTGTCTTTCAAACACACAGAATGCTGAAGATAATCCGGTACATTCCAGTGGTACATTGATGTGAGTGCGAGAGTTCAGCTTTGCTCTGTGAAACTTGGAAGCACATGACAGTACTCAGAATTTCAAGAGCTTTGAAAAAAAAATATCTCTGCACACCTGAAGATGTGACGGGTGCGTGGGAGGAAGATGCAACTTGAAAACAATGAGAACAACTGCCGCACACTGTCTCGCCTACTGCTGAATTATTTATTATAGATTGCGTTTTGGTCTGTTCAATCTTCATCAGGTATATGGGCAGCATCACAGCACTTACTTATAGAGATGTACACATAGGTGCTGCCTCAATCATCCAATCAGAGGACTAAAGAGATGGGTTTAACTGATGAGCACCTTGAACTTACTCAAAGCATATGTGTCACCAGTCAGAAAATGGCATTAAAAAGATATGGAAGATACTAAATGACACAATATAACGATGCCAATAAATCTTAACCAACATCCAGTTACATGGATGTTGGTTAAGATTTATTAGATCGTTTATTGTGTCATTTTGTATCTTTCATATCTTTTAAAGGATTTTTATGATTTATTGGTGTCATTATATTGTGTCATTTTGTGTCTTTCGTATCTTTTTTAGTGATTTATTAGCGTCGTTATATTGTATCTTTTCAACGTTATTTTCTGACTGGTGACGCATATGCTTTGAGTAAGTTCACGGTGCTCATCACTCAAACCAGTCTCCTCTGATTGGATGATTGAGGCAGCTCCTGGGTGTGTATGTGTGTGTGTGTGTGTGTGGGTGAGTCAAGTAAATTCTTTATGAGACAGTACAAGCCTGTTTCATGCCATAAGCAATCATCAGATATCAATAAAGCTAGGTGTAGGTGTAGCTTTATTGACAGCTGATGAGTGCTTATGGCATGAAATAGGCTTGTACTGTCTCATAAAGAATTTACTTGACTCACTGGATTATATATATATCACAGCAAGAAGGTCCTGGGTTCAAGCCCTGGGGTAGTCCAACCTTGGTGGGTCATCCTGGGTCGTGGGGAGTTTGCATGTCTGCGTGGGTTTCCTCCGGGGGCTCCGGTTTCCTCCCACAGTCCAAAGACATGTAAGTCAGGTGAATTGGCCGTACTAAAATGTCCCTAGGAATGAATGGGTGTGTGTGTGGGGACCCTGTGATGGCCTGGCAGCCTGTCCAGGGCGTTGCCCCACCTGCCGCCCAATGACTGCTGGAATAGGCTCCAGCATCCCCGCGACCCTGAGAGCAGGATAAGCGGTTAAGATAATGGATGGATGGATATATATATATATAAGTGCTGTGATGCTGCCCATATACCTGATGAAGGGCGGACTGACCAAAACTTTGTAATCTATAATAAATAATTCAGCTGTAAGCGTGACAGCGTACAGGAGTTGTCATTGTTTTTAAGAATTTCAAGAGCTGCCACTGCACAGCCAAAGTGTGTGATATGAGCGTGTGTGTCCGGTTTTTCTATCCTAATGGGGACCAAACATCCCCATCAGGATACAAAAACCCTGAAAATGGGGACATTTTATGGTTCCCCATGAGGAAAAGAGTCTATTTTAGGGTTAGGATTTGGGTTTAGGGTTATGGTTATGGTTAGAATTAGGGTAAGGGTAAGGAGTAAGGTTAGGCATGTAGTTATGATGGTTAAGGTTAGGGTTAAGGGCTAGAGAATGAATGTCGTCAATGAGGGGTCCCCACAAGTATAGGGTGACATGATGTGTGTGCCCACGTGTGTGTGTGTGTGGGGGGGGGGGGTCACTGAGCGCACAGCAATCAAGGCAATGGTTTAATGGATGTTTTTGTGTTTGCATATGGTTGTATTTTAGTGGGGGAGTTAACTGCAATTCCAGTTTCAGACTACTTAACTGCGTATTTACAATGGCCTGTGAGTGGCTGTGTGTGTTTGCTAATAGGAACCAAGTATTATAAATATTTGTATGAGTCGGTTCCTGAGTAAATATAAAAATACGCACAACTATATTAACTCTGTGTGTTTTCATGCTTTAATTACATGGTTATATGCATTTTTTTCATGCATATATATACTTTGGGTAAATAGCCTCCAAAACTGTTTCAAACTTCCACCCTCATTTGCCTTTCTTTCATAAATATTTAAGGCTTGCTTTCACGGTAAAGCTACTGTTTATGCAGTCTGGCTGTGCTCTCCAGCGGTGCTCCGGCATCATTTCAACATTTTGAGCATCGGCCCGTCTCCCCCTCACTGTGAGGGGGAAACGGGCTGCATGTCACTCAGCTATGCTAAGAGTGTGTGTCCGATGTATACAAAGTGTGGTAGCTTATTAGCGTTACACTTTTTTCAAATCTTTTTTTGGCAGTAAAAGCGCACACTCTGGCCTTGGTTTAATCGGATATTGGGGCTGCAAAAGAGAAAGATGAAAAGATGCTTATCATTTATAGTGAAAGGGCTTTACCTGAGAGGTTTAGTATGTCTGTTGAGGGAATAATGATGCATTAAGTTCATTGAGCAATACTTAAACAAGTAGAGGTCACTTTTTTAACGGAAGCTTTTGCTTAACAGTATTTCGCAATGTGTATTTTTCAGGGAGTATTGTTTTGTATTGTATAATGTCTACTCAATGTATATGATATACCGCTTAAAAGTAATAACAAGGTAGGGCGTCTGGGTAGCGTGGCGGTCTATTCCGTTGCCTACCAACACGGGGATCGCTGGATCGAATCCCCGTGTTACCTCCGGCTTAGTCGGGCGTCCCTACAGACACAGTTGGCCGTGTCTGCGGGTAGGAAGCTGGATGTGGGTATGTGTCCTGGTTGCTGCACTAGCACCTCCTCTGGTCGGTCAGGGTGCCTGTTCAGGGGGGAGGGGGAACTGGGGGGCATAGCGTGATCCTCCCATGCGCTACGTTCCCCTGGCGAAACTCCTCACTGTCAGGTGAAAGAAGGCTGGCAACGCCACATGTATTGGAGGAGGCATGTGGTGGTCTGCAGCCCTCCCCGGATCAGCAGAGGGGGGGGGGAGCAGCAACCGGGATGGCTCGGAAGAGTGGGGTAATTGGCTGGATACAATTGGGGAGAAAAGGGGGGAGGGGGAGAGTAATAACAAGGTAGCAATGCAAGCTATAGAGACACACAGAAGACAGAGTGATAAAAATCACGTGATTAACTGTGCTGAATGGACAATGTTTTCTACCCACATAACTGCAGGACAGACACCGTCATGCAAACATGCGCACAAACACATACATATGTTTGCAGGGATTTTATAGTCTTACATAGGCTTATATGGGCTTTGAGAACTTGGCAATAGGGTGATAGCTGGTTGATAGTACCTACTGAGTCCACCTGTCTCTATTTGCTCTCAGTGTCACGCTGTCTGAGGACTGGGCAGGACAGTTGGGAGTTTGTTTTTTAGATAACCTGCATCGATACAGAGAATATCTGAATTGGGAAAAGTCTCTCTCACTATTTAATGGATTCGTACCAGGATTTGTTGTTTGGCCCCTCAGATTTGTACCTCAACTTGTTACTGGGCATGTGGACACTGACCATGCTGGCCAAAGGGCTGTAAGCTTCTTTTAAAGCAAGCACAGCCTTTAGCGCCGTTTGGCTATACGAGTCTGCCCGTAGACGGATTGCATAAGTGCTTTGTTTTACATTGGACATGATGTTTCAGATTAACATTTTTGTAACTGGTCTACATCACCGCAAAGGAAGAGAGTGAATGGATCATGGTGGATCAAGCTTTCAGAACTTTTCTGTTTAAGGAACGGACCCCTAAAATACTTTTGGTACAGTTAAACATTAAAAACAACAAATTTTTCCCATAATTAATTGCTATAGTTATTATATGTAACTTTAATTGTTTTGCTCAGATTGTATAACGTGAGTTAGAGGCTGGTATTAACATATATGAGCCAGTGTGTACCACTCACCTGCATAGTGTATTGTGTACTAAACATGCTACTTAATGCTTTAAATCCGTTTTTTCTTACATCAAGAACTCTCCACCCCACCCCCCTCTCCCTGCCTTTTCTGTGTGTCTCTCCATTCCTCCAACCAGCCATGCAACAGGTGTTGGATAACCTGGGTGAGGTGCCGACCTCCGCGGGGGCCAAAGACATCGACCTGCTCTTCCTGCGCGGCATCATGGAAAGCCCTATTGTACGCTCACTCGCCAAGGTAGCATACACACATATAGCTAGGGGAGAGCAGCCAGGAGACTAACTGCTAGCCAGCTCCCCCTGCTCCCAGCGGTGCTTTGCTTGCTATGGCTAAGTTGCTAAGGTACAGTAAGGCTTACACAACTAACACAAAGAGCTGGGGACCAAGTGCAGCATCACACAAATAGGAACATGATTATACAACATACACGCAGTATACACACTATGTGGTATACACAGAAAAAAGGTCCAAAAAAAAGGAAATGCACAGTTGTGTGCCTTGTATTCCCTCTCTGTGCAGACAGTTCCCACAAACGTTCCTTTGCTGTTTGCGCAGATGATCCCAAACTCACTTGCACGCACACACATGCACGCATGCGCACACACACACAAATACACTCTCGTTGTGGTAATGCAGTGTGTAGTAAGGTCAGTGAGAGGACTGGTGCAGCTCTTGCTTGACAGGCTGATGTCACTCTGTGTTGGCTTTACTTCCACTGGTGCTCAGGAATACTGCAATGACCAGCACAGTCCAGAGGTGAGAGGATGGGTGGCCAGTCAGGTGTTTAATGATAATAATAATAATCATTACATTTATATAGCGCTTTTCTAGACACCCAAAGCGCTTCACATTGAAGGGGGAAACTCACTTCAGCCACCACCAATGTGTAGCACCCACCTGGGGTGATGCATGGCAGCCATTTTGCACCAGAACGCTCACCACACATCAGCTTGAGGTGGAGAGGAATCATTGAGTCAGTTACATGGGGGGTATGATTAGGTGGCCAGATGGAGAGGGCCTGGTTGGGAATTTTGCAAGGACATCGCGGGACCTACTCTTTGTGATAAGTGCCATGGAATCTTTAAGGACCACAGTGAGTCAGGACCTCGGTTTAATGTCTCAGCCGAAGGATGGCATCTCCTGCAGCAGAGTGTCCCAGTCACTGCACTGGGACATTGGGATTTGACATTTGTTGTTTTTATTAGGACCAGAGGGAAGACTGCCCCCTACTGGCCCACCAACACCACTTCTGGCAGCAACTCCCATTTTCCCGGGAGGTCTCCCATCCAAGTACTAGCCAAGCCCATACCTGCTTAGCTTCCGTCATTTGGCAGAGCCAGGGCACATGTTCGCATGGCTGCCGGCGGTTTGTATTTTGGGGTGCTCCAAAGTGACCACGCTGCAAAATGTTGAGCATTACCTCAGTGGAGGACCTAGCTGGTGGATCTAGTTTATTTGTTTTCTATTATTTTCTAATTACAAAATTTAATGAGTGAGTACAATTTTGCACCAGACTGTAAAGTTCTTATCATGCTTAAGCAAACCAGGTTAAACATCCATCCTTGTATACAAATGATAACTTGGAGACAGGAGATGAATATATTTAACATACTTTGTTAGCAGGCTTGCGTTTAAGTTGGAGCCAGTCAGACAAAATTATGCTTGGCACCATAATGCTGGTTAATCAACTCAGCGCATAACTCTACATAGAATGCAGTGCAATATCAGCAAATAGCACACATTTCTGCATCACAAAACGGTGTAAGGAAGCAAAACAGAAGCATTACCATGCTGAATGCAGTGCTTAACCCACAAAACAAAGGCCAACAATACTTAGAGTCGCAGGCAACATAACTTCCACTTTCTCTCATTTTCTCCCACCTCTTGAAGGATGCTCACTGGCCTTTTGACCTGAAGCCCTTTCTGTCCCACCCAGGCCCACGAGCGTTTGGAGGAGGTGAAGTTGGAGGCGGTGCAGGACAACAACGTGGAGCTGGTGACAGAGATCCTGGGGGACATCAACAGCCTCACTGTGAAGGATGACAGCGCAGCTGAGCTCTCCAGGATCCTCAAGGAACCCCACTTCCAGGTGAGAGATTGAGAGAACACATACAGGGCAACACACGCACACACACCCTATACACACACAAAGATGCACGTAGGTGCACATGCAGACACACATACACATGCAGAGGTGTGCAGATGCCTTTTTCTATGAGCTATTAAAAATGCTCTATCACAAAGGTGTGCTTGTAACAGATGCTCTGTGCCAGATTTCAGGCAGCCATTTTGCTGTTGTTGCTCTCCATGTTAATGGATTTTTGAAAGGTAGAAAACAGTAAGATTGATTCATTAAAATCTGAAACATAACGTGGAATGCACCACATGAATGATAAATGTAGTTTTCAGACACAAAGTACTGTATTGTGTTACTATATGCCTCTTAGGGCGTAACAAATGATTTGGTTTTTGAATCGGGGGCAATAATTGGAGTAGAAAATTAATACCCAAACCATCAACAATCACCTAATGGGTTTCTGTGTTGCCTTTGTCACTCAAAATGATTAAACATTGCTCTCTTTAATCAAAATTGATCTTGATTTCTATTCTCAAACACAATTATATGCGATAAGGTCAATATGTTTTCCTCAGAGGACTTATGTACAGCACGGTGCACAGCAGTACATCAAAGTTGAGCCAAAATGTTTGTGTTTGACAGTTGATACAGTAGTACGAGGTTGGCGTTGTGGATCACAGCCTCATACACCACTAAAACACTAACCTCCATCTGTAAGCCTACCAGTAGCTGGCGCCGATGGGGCTTAACATGGGCTAGACCAATAGGAGTTTGATTTTTGAGCCGGGCAAATCCCCTGGACCAATCAGAGCCCTTAGTGCTGAAGCTGAAGGATAAGACCCTGTTGACCTACTGTGTGTGTGTGTGTGAGAGAGAGAGAGAGAGAGAGAGAGAGAGAGAGAGAGAGAGAGAGAGAGAGAGAGAGAGAGAGAGAGAGAGAGAGAGAGAGAGAGAGAGAGAGAGAGAGAGAGAGAGAGAGAAGCAGGGGAAAAGCAGGAGAGGGAATTAGGGAAATGAAGAGGTGTGTTGCATCATGTATTGACTCAGTGCGTCCACAGTCTTGTGATCTATTCTGTCTTGTCTATTCATCTGGCTCCTCATTCTTTTCATCTGAACACAGTAACTGGGGCACTGCTAATATCTTCCTTCCTCTGTCCTCTTTATTTCTCCTTTTCTTTCTTGATCTCAAGTCTCTTCTGGAAGCGCATGACATGGTGGCCTCCAAGTGTTATGAGGTCCCACCCCCTGCTGAGACAGCCAATGACGCGGCAGTGAACAGTGCTCTGATGCAGGCAGACGCTGTGCGCATGATTGGCATCCGCAAGAAGGCCGGAGAGCCTTTGGTGAGGAGAGGCGGGAACAGCTCTGGACAGTTTTGTATGCAAGATAAATACGTGTGTATGTCTGTGTGCTTCCGTGTGTGTGTGTGTGTGTATGTGTAGGGGAGGGATTTAGCTTAAGTACATAAATGACCATGAGTCAGAAGCGTGTGTGTGTGCATGTCCCTGTATATGTGTGTGTGTGTGTGTGTGTGTGTGCTACAGGCATTTGCACACCAAGTCCGAATTGTCTTCCAAACATTTCACGTTAAAAAAATACGACCTCGTGTTTTGTCCATTAACTTTAGTCACCAGCTCCAAAAATGTTGTCTGTCATTCATAAACATTTTTGGAATGGATTTGATCAATAAGTTCTGCCCCCCCCCCCCCCCCCGAGTTGTTTGGACCACAACCACGGTTAAAAAAAAAAAGAAAAATTCAGACTTGGTGTGCAGAGGCCTCAATACTTACATTCTGTTATTGTAGGGTGTGACGTTTCGCGTGGAGAAGGATGACCTGGTCATCGCCAGGATCCTCCACGGGGGGATGATTGACAGGCAGGGACTGCTCCATGTGGGCGACATCATAAAGGAGGTGAATGGGAAGGATGTGGGCAGCAATCCCACGGAGCTGCAGGAGATGCTGAAGGACTGCAGTGGGGGGATCACCCTTAAGATACTGCCCAGCTACCGGGATGCACCGGCCCCACCGCAGGTACACATGCAAACACACATGCACATACATCTGCATTTGTCTTTGTGAGGATCCCTCATAGACTACATTCCCATTCCCTAGACTTGAACCTTAATCTAATCCTAATTCCACGGTCATGACTGAAAAATTGGGATTAGATTAGGCCCTCACTTCCCAAAAATATCCTCATTCAGATGGTTAAAAAATTAAAATTGATCCTCAAAAAAATACAAGTACACACACACCACGTTATTTACAAACACAAGTGCACATAACGCTAGGACAAATGTGCGCGTGTAGAGGCAAACATCAGCAATCACATGTGCACACACCCACTTACTTGACAGGTACAGATGTGGGGTGGTGGTATGGAGCTGGTTCCATGTCCTACGGCCGTCCCACAATCCTTGGTGAAGGAATGTGAATCCTGGGAGCCCTATTAATAACACTCCACAAGTTATCTAGGCCAGCCTCTCTGTCTTTCTCTCTCTCTCTCTCACACACACACACACACACACACGTACACACACACACACACATACACAGGGTTACTGTACTCTCATGCAATCTCTCAAATAGACTGTAGTCATTTCCGACATACAAATATATTTTAACTGTCCCTTCCTCAAAATTAGACATACCTTCATCATTCATACGATTCCAAAATAATAAATCAAAGCTGGACATTCCAAGGATGTGACGTATTTTTGATGAACGTTTTTTTTTCTTCATATGTACCAGAATAAGTTAAGTCTTGAATTAAACAAATGGCAGTAAAACTGAGTGGGACATTATACAGAGTTTCCTCACACTCTCTTTTACACCGTTTATTTTACTGGCTTGTTTTATAGCTTCCTCTGGCTGCTCGAGGAGCTGATAGGTGGGCCAAAATTGCTCACTGCTTCTGGCAAATGCCACTACTGTTCGTATGGTGTGAATGACTCTGTGGGGTGTGGTAGTGGACATCCGATATACAGGGTGTGAATGTGTCACCGTGACTGTCTCCAAATGTCTGAGATGGCATGACTTTGACTTTCACCCCGTTTGTGTGTATGTTTGCGACTCCCCTTAAACACAGGCCTGCGTACATACTCCAGGGTCCATTCCATGTTTGCTTTACCCATTGATCAGTTTTACCCTATTTGTATCATTTCCACTATCACCTTAATCAGGGTATGAAGGAGTAGAGCGCATCAAAGATGCACCATTGACCCCAAGTCACTTATGTCTTCCTCATAGGTGTACGTGCGACCACACTTTGACTATAACCCCACCAATGACAATCTCATCCCATGCCGAGAGGCGGGCATGGAGTTCAAGAGAGGTGACATCCTTCAGATTGTCAACAGAGAGGACCCCAACTGGTGGCAGGTGAGTTGACACATGCTGGTCTTCGTGGTTTAATACTGGCTGCATCCCGGTACATCCAAGTCCTCTCCTCCGTTTCCTTCCTTTGTGAACATGATGCAGATGATTGAAGGCATGGAGACCGAGATGTATGTTGTGTTTTGTCTCACACAGGCATGCCATGTGGTGGGAGGCACCACTGGACTAATACCCAGTCAGTTCTTGGAGGAGAAGAGGAAAGCATTTGTGCCAAGAGACTTTGATGGATCAGGTACCTCACTGCACACATTTGTTGGTGGTGAATTGTTTTAGCCTCGATTCGCTTTTTTTTTTTAACCACTGAAAATTATGATTTTTGTGCTTGCTGTTTCTATGGTTTACTCTGCTGCCCTCTTTATCTAACCCAATGTTGATGTGTGAGAGTGGCCTGGGCCTTATATTGCACATACAGAACAGCCACTGTGGCGCTATCGCCTGTCCATGTCCATACCAGTTAGCCTTGGTAGCTATTAAAACTGTCCTAGAAAATTGGTGGAGGGTGCCACCTTCTGGACAACTGGTGCAGTGGCATAGATATACAGGTGAAACGGCGTCAAGTCACATCAGTTCTATTTGTGTGTTGCAGGGATCCTGTGTGGAACAATAAGTGGAAAGAAGAAGAAAAAGATGATGTACCTCACAGCCAAGAATGCAGGCAAGAAAATTATTATCTCTCATTGTTGAGCTTTTCAAAATCCTGTCTTTGGCTAACAGTACTGGTTGGGACTGTGATTGGGCAGAGTTTGATAGACATGAGCTGCAGATATATGAGGAAGTGGCCAAGATGCCCCCCTTCCAGAGAAAGACGCTGGTTCTGATTGGTGCCCAGGGAGTGGGCCGGCGCAGCCTGAAGAACCGTTTGGTGGTCCTCAATCCTAGCAGCTTTGGCACCACCATTCCTTGTAAGTACATCATTTCGGGAAAAATTGACAGACATTATCTCAGTCTCATTTTTCCCTCGGTCTGCTTGTCTGTCTTGCCCTCTGTCTTTTTGTTGTTGTTATGCTTCTAAAAATCTATATTTTATCATATTTTGCCATTTAAGACAATGGCTTTTTTTTTTTTTTTGCATTTTCCCTTTTTTCTCCACAATTATATCCGGCCAATTACCCCACTCTTCCGAGCTGTCCCGGTCACTGGTTTACCCCCCCGTCGATCCGGGGAGGGCTGCAGACTACCACATGCCTCCTCTGATACATGTGGAGTCATCAGCCGCTTCTTTTCACCCGACAGTGAGGCGTTTCGCCAGGGGGACGTAGCAAGTGGGAGGATCATGCTATTCCCCCCAGTTCCCACTCCCACCTCAACAGGTGCCCCGACCGACCAGAGGAGGCGCTAATACAGCGACCAGGACACATACCCACATCCGGCTTCCCACCCGCAGACATGGCCAATTGTGTCTGTAGGGACGCCCGACTAAGCCGGCGGTAACACGGGGATGTGAACTGGCGATCCCGGTGTTGATAGGCAACAAAATAAATCACTATGCTACCTGGACACCTAAGACAACGCCCATTATTTCTTAAATTTATTTCTGATTTTCTCCCAATTTAGTGGCCAATCGATCCCTATTTTAGTTCAAACACCCACCCTCGTACTGTATGCATTCGCCAACTACATCTCTCCGGCCGGCAGTCTCGAAGGAGACACCTCGCCACTTCCGTGACAAGGCGAATCCAGGCCGAATCACTGCTTTTTCCGACACACCCAGCGACATATTCATGTGACGAACACAAGCCGACTCCGCCCCCCCTCCCGAAGACAGCGTTGCCAATTATTGCTGCTTCATCAAATCCGGCCATAGTTGGATCTGGCGAGACCGGGGTGCGAACCCCGGTCCCCAGTGGGCAACTGCATCGACACAAAGCCGATGCTTAGACCGCTACACCACCGCGGACCCCTGACAATACCTATTAAACTACAAAAATACAGCTACATAAATGCTGAGGGCAAAAAAAGAACAAAAATAAGTAAAAATGTCATGCAAAAGAAATTATTTCAATCACCTTCCCTTCCAGTTACCTCTCGGCGACCCCGTGATGATGAGCTGGACGGCAACTCCTACCACTTCACCACTCGGCTGGAGATGGAAGCGGACGTGAAGGCCGGCCGCTTTCTGGAGCACGGCGAGTACGACGGCAACCTGTACGGCACCAAGATCGACTCCATCCATGAGGTGGTGGCCACAGGACGCACCTGCATCCTGGATGTCAACCCACAGGTCAGAGCCAGAGGAAGTGACATACTCTCGCTCTAGGCCTTGACACATTCGGCACTTAAGGATACCTAAGAGTGCACCAGTGGGAATGATATTTTAAAGAGCCGAGTGGCTTTAAAGAGGAACATCATACCTAAGGGGCGACTTGTCTCAACATTGTTGGGGACAAACGTCAGAGGCAACATTCTGCAGTGTTTAATGTTGGACTGCGAGGGGAATTGAGGAATTTAATAGTGTCAAGAGATGGGTTTTATCGGTGGAAATGATTTGCAGCCTTGAATGGTCAGTGTAGGCTCAAGAAAAGTTTGGTCTGATAGTGATAGGAGGAGAATGTGAAGAATGCAAACTTAACTTTAACCGTTTTCTCTTGCCTCTTACATAATTTAATGGGCGTCTGTAGGCTCTGAAGGTACTGAAGACAGCCGAGTTCATGCCCTACGTGGTGTTCATCGCAGCACCAGAGTTTGACACGCTCAAGGCCATGCACAAAGCCGTGGTGGACGCAGGCATCACCACCAAGCAACTTACGGTCAGTTAACACCATTGCACATTTGTCACTGACACAGACACACACACGCACGTGCATCAGAAATAAAACAGATCAAAGCCTCGATTGCAGAGGCAGAGCAATTCTGGAAAACCACCGCATTTGTAAGTTTTAACATAAGAAGCCAGGATACTATAGAATTCACACTAGTGTTCAAACTAGAGGTGGCAGTGGCTCAGGAGGTAGAGCAGATCGTCTGGTAACTGGAGGGTTTCTGGTTTGATCCTTGACCCCTCCTAGTAAAAAAGACAAACCCTAACTGCTCCTGATGAGCTTGTTGTTACCTTGCATGGCTGACACTGCCATCAGTGTGTAGGTGAATGTGAGATATTAATTAAGTGTAAAGCACTTCAAGTGGCTGCTGCAGGTAGAAAAGCACTATATACACTGCTCAAAAAAATAAAGGGAACACATAAGCAATGCAATGTAGCTCCAAGTCAATCACACTTTTGAGATATCAACCTGTCCAGTTAGGAAGCAACACTGATTTGTGAATCAATTTCACCTGTTGGTAAATTGTCTAATTTCCACCTGGTGGAAATTAGACAATTTGCAAGACAACCCCTATAACAGGAATGGATTTGCAGGTGGTGGCCACAGACCATTTGCCTGTCCTCATCTTTTCTGGCCGATCTTTGGTTAGTTTTTCATTTTGCTAGTGCCCGCACCACTAGAGGTGGCATGAGGCGGTATCTGCAACCTACAGAAGTTGCTCAGGTAGTGCAGCTCATCCAGGATGGCACATCAATGCGTGCTGTGGCAAGAAGATTTGATGTGTCTCCCAGCACAGTGTCCAGAGCATGGAGGAGGTACCAGGAGACAGGCCAGTACACCAGGAGACGTGGAGGGGGCCGCAGGAGGACAACAACCCCGCAGCAGGACCGCTATCTGGTCCTTTGTGCAAGGAGGAACAGGAGGAGCACTGCCGGAGCCCTACAAAACGACCTTCAACAGGCCACTAATGTGCAGGTTTCTGCTCAAACAGTGAGAAACAGAATGCATGAGGATGGTATGAGGGCCCGACGTCCACAATTGGGGCCTGTGCTCACAGCCCAACACCGTGCAGCCCGATTGACCTTTGCCAGAGAACATCTTGGTTGGCAGATTCGCCATTGGTGCCCTGTGCTCTTCACAGATGAGAGCAGGTTCACACTGAACACATGTGACAGACGTGAGAGAGTCTGGAGACGCTGTGGAGAACGTTCTGCTGCCTGCAACATCCTCCAGCATGACCGGTTTGGCGGTGGGTCAGTGATGGTCTGGGGAGGCATATCCTTGGAGGGCCGCACAGACCTCTACGTGCTAGCCAGAGGTACCATGACTGCCATTAGGTACCGGGATGCGATCCTCAGACCCATTGTCAGACCATATGCTGGTGCAGTGGGCTCTGGGTTCCTGCTCATGCATGCTCGTCCTCATGTGGCCAGAGTGTGTCAGCAGTTCCTGTATATCGAGGGCATTGATGCTATGGACTGGCCTGCACGTTCCCCAGACCTGAATCCAATCGAGCACCTCTGGGACATCATGTCTCGTACCATCCGCCAACGTGATGTCGCACCACAGACTGTCCAGGAGTTGACCGATGCCCTGATCCAGGTCTGGGAGGAGATCCCTCAGGAGACCATCCGTCGTCTCATCAGGAGCATGCCCAGACGTTGTAGGGAGCGCATACAGGCACGTGGAGGCCACACACACTACTGAGCCTCATTTTGAATCGTCTTGAAGAATTTCCACAGAAGTTGGATCAGCCTATGTTCTCATTTTCCACTTTGATTTTGAGTATGATTCTGAATCCAGACCTCAATGGGCTAATGATTTTGATTTCCATTGATCATTCTTAGAGGAATGTGTTTAGAGCAAAATAACCTGTCTAATAAATAAAGATTTTCAGCTGAAATATTTCATTCATCGAGGTCCATATTGTGTTTTTAGGTGTTCCCTTTATTTTTTTGAGCAGTATAAAATGCAGTCCATGTTGGTAGGCAGCTGATCATTTTATGGCTGTATAGCTGACGAAATGCAAGGAATTTTATTGATTCCTGAAGGGAAACTGGGTCAGTACAGCATCATAAAACGTAATGGTACTACACAGAAAATATAATGGTTAATGCATTGATCTGGCCTGGCTCACATGCTTTCAGTCCATATGGGGTCCCTTACTGTTCACCAGTGAGCTACAGTAGAGTCTAAATGTCTTTACACCACAGGACTATTTTTTTCTCTGACTGACAATCACATCTGCACACATCAATCTGTCTTTGGTGTGTGTGTGTGTGTTTATGTGTTGGCCAGGATGTGGACCTGAGGAAGACGGTGGATGAGAGCGCCCGCATCCAGAGAGCTTACAACCACTACTTTGACCTGACCATCATCAATGACAACCTGGACAAGGCCTTCGAGACGTTACAGGCTGCCGTGGAGAAACTGTGCACCGAGCCCCAGTGGGTCCCGGTCAACTGGGTGTACTGAGGACTAACAGTGCCACATACACACACACACAGACACACACCACTCTGACTAGTTCAGAGCCCCGCCAGCCTGGGTGTGTGTGTGTGTGTGTTTGACCACAGAGGCCGAGGACAAAGGTGAAAGACGGAAGCTTTATCGCCGGAAATACTGGAAAGTGAAAAAAAAAACCAACATAAAACCTTCCTTTCTTATTTCTTTCTCGAACTGTTTTTCTACTCAAAGGGAAAGAGTGTTTATTTATTTTATTGTTTTGTCACTTTGTAAGGAAAAAAAATCTTTCTATCCACACCAGTGTGGGATTCTGATGAGGAAAAAAAAAGTCTGGCCAAACATAGGCCATACTTTGGAATTAATTTATTGCTGTTATGTTTTGATTTTTCTAGCTGTTCCCACTGAGATCAAATATTGTCATTTGTCCTTCATCAATACGTGGCAAATGTTTGTCATCCTCACAGCTCCAGATTGAAGTGGCAGTGGATAATCCAGATGTCTGATCGGCCAAAGAAACCAGTTTCACTCATCGTTGCCATGTCTTAAAAATCTGTGAAGCTTTTTGTTTTTTTTTATAAAGTGCACACAAGTCTTCTTAACGCAACCTGTCCTTTAATATTTTAGCATCGAAGCCCATATGACGGTTTCCATTCAAGTTATTTTACAAGTCCCGTTTGTAAAAGGAAAAAAATCTTGATATGTTGATGATTTAATTCGGGATCAAACTATGTCTATGTCCATCTTAATATTTGTCTCGATTTCTTTTCTTACTTCTTAGTCTTTATGTCATTATGGTAATATCTTTAGTTTATTGTAATAGTTTGTCACCCACAATCCCTGGCTTGTTTGAAACGTCCTCATCACTGAGCGATCTCTGTCTGAAATGTGGCAGTCATGATACCACTGCCCATCACCTTCATTTTCTACATAAGCCAATTTGTTTGATTTTTAAAAAAAACATATATATATACGTTTCTGAATGTGGCATAACCCTCCATCTGCCTACGGTCCTTTTTTTACAGTGTGTACAGTATGCCAAAGCCCTAACCGTAACCCAAATAAAGTTTGAATTCTACCATTATATTATAATTAATAAGCAATGAAACTGTATAATTTGAATTTACTTCAAGTAAAGCCATTGGTAAAATGTCCTACACACTACAGAAATACATGTCATTCAGTATCAGGTCTGAAAATGAAAAACTACAAATGGCGGGATATGACCTCATTTGTTTCTAAGGGAAACATGAAATGACATTATGTAGATATGACAGGCGTCATCTCATTTCACGGAAAATTGAAATTGGACTGTAAATAAATAAATAAATTGAGAGCTTTCGTTTTACCCACGGTTTGTTTTTGGAGAAACACCGTGTTGGGACAGAATGCGGAATGACTTTTTGGATGGATTTTTTGGCAGTATAACATTTCAAATTCAAGTTTCCCGTGAAGCCGTGGCCCTTATTTTAGAACACACGTCCACCCATGTAAACAATTTCTATCTTTTGTTTCTACAGGTAATATTTGAATGAATAAAGTTTAATTAAACTCACGAACTAGTTTGCTTTTGTGGTAATGTTCAGTGATTAGCGAAGATCGACGCGGCATTAGCTTGTCAATATGGAAAATAGACGTTGACGTTCCATTTGAAGATGAGTGAGAATAATGTTGAAAAAGTGTAATGAAATGATGTAAAAAGAAATACCTCGGCGCAATAAACTCTGGCTTGGTGTCCGCCGTCGGAGGAAATTGCGGTAAAGGAAGTAAAAGGTTCTGAACAGGAAATGAGAAATGGCGGGATGCCTCAGTGTTTTTTAACGCCGCATAACTAGCAACGGAGTAGTACGCAGCCGTCACGAGGACTCTCGTCTGTTCCGCGTGCTAAACCGCTGCCCTAAAACCACGCCCCTATTACAAAATGGCGTTGGAGACGGAGACTTGGGAAATGCTCAGTTTGTGTCCGGAACTGGATTTAAAGGAGTCAGCTCTTGCGGAAAATGCCGCCAAAAAAAAAAAAGCTCTTGGAAACAAACCGGTTAATAAATCTTTTTAGACTGACTTTTTTGAAATTGCTGAAGCAACTTAAGCAAAATTTCAGAAACCAATTATAAATTTGTGAATATTCAGTTCGAATATCTAAAATCACCAAATTCCAACCATGAGAACCAGAAACACAATCCTTGTATTTTTAGCCACACAATTGTCACTAAATACAACACAAAAGACCACAAGACAAATGGAGAAACTTTTACATTTTTATTAATTAACGCAACTTACAGTCAAGCCAAATAGTGATCTATATTAAGTGATACGTATTCACATTATGTCCTAGCAGGGCTTACAGCATATCTTGTGTCTTGTAAGCATAAATTGTTAACAAAAATAAGGAAATGTAAAACGGAAAATCAAAGCTTACACATTAATGACAACAGGAACAACAACAAGCTTAGCCGTGGATCTGAACAAATTAAAATCAGCAACATAAAGACCCTTGCCCTAACAGGAATGACAGCAAATTCAGTTTTGGCATGCTGTGTTTAAATAAGGAAGAAGCTCAACGAGAGAGACTGAGCTCAAATGACACAAATGTGGGGAGGTTTGAATTCACGCGCCTGTGCAGGGCAGCCTTCGCCAAGAGACTTTGGTCACTCTGCTTCTCCACCATGGCTTATAATGACAGGTTTAAAATATGAAAGAAGCAACGACACAAATGGCCAATGAAGCAGAAAATAGAAAAGTGGAGTGTCCTGGAAAGTGTGTTTGGAGAACAGGGAAACGTTTTGCATTTTGCCACCAAGGGAAAATGATCGAGAGGTGATTGTCAGCGTTTTCCCTCAGTGAAATGAGTTCTAGGAAAGGGGAAGAACTAAAAAGTTTTGCAGTCGACTCCAGGACCACCCCTACATTCATAGGAGGTAGATAACATGGCAACGACACGACAGCAATCGCTACAGAAAAGAAAAAGGTGTCTTCATGGGATTCGAGCTCTCTGACAAGTGTGTGGACTACTAGTGCATAATTTGTTCAAATGTTAAGGCCAAATAGATTAGACATAGAGTACCTCACGTGAAGGTCTAAGGCTAGTTTAAGACAGAGGTGTGAGGGGAATAGGGATGGGACACGGTAAGCAGATACAGCCCTTTCGTGGCAACGCTGGAGTCAACAGTCACATTAACCCACATAGTCTCGCCAGATTGTTGTGCATCAACTCTCCATTTTCAAAACCCAATGTGTTAAGCTACACACACGCACAAACACAACTTCTGAAAAAGAAAACATCATAGAAAAGTGGCTTGGCTACAATTGAGATAAATTCGGATGACATTTAACATGTTTGGAAAATTGTATTAAAGACACGTTATCATTTGGCCACAAGATCCGACATATTCCTTTGTTACAGCTGATAATGGCAGAGAAGAGCTCAGTTAGGTAACTGGTCGTGGCATTTGCACAGCTTGACGTGATATTCAAACCTCCCAAAGGGGGAAAAAAAAAATCAAAATTTAATTGGACATTAATAGGAAGTACGCTACAGAAGAGAATAATAAATGAAAAAAGTCAATGCAGCATATATCAGGCTTATGAGGTACTTCATGAATATATAGAGATATATCTTTACCTTTTTAGAAAAGCTCTTCAAAGTCATATTCTTCCTTATAATTCCTATTGATAGCATAAAATACCTCGTCAGTTCATTTTACTTTCTGCCCGACCTCAAACGGGCGATTTTTTTTTCCATGTTGAGACTGCTTTGAAAGTGCAAAACACAAATACTGATCGTTCTATGCAGCATCTACACTCAAGGTTGCATGATAATTAAAGTGGAAATTGTGTATGTATGTATGTATGTATGTGTGTATGTCACTGTATATCTGGTCAGTCCTAAATTTAAAAAGTTTGGACAACCCAACACTGGGGGCGGTGGAAAATCGATCCTACAAAAGGCACACAGAAAACAACTACAGGAAAAATAGCTGGATGTTTTTCAGCTTAAACAAAAATGACATGGATTCCTAAGTTAATCACCACACAACCTCATATGTACCTTATGTTGATGACACAATGGTATGATACATTACAAAGTATGTTAAAATTTGTTATATTCCCTTTGTAAATTGTCGCATGCACACAAAAAAAACGGAACAAATCAAAACGAAAAACTTAATCTTATCTAAATGATTTTGCATATGCGAAGTTGTAGTTATCGTTTTGTCTTCTGGGGCAAAGCTTAAAGAAAGTGTGAGTCAGGGACAGCGCCCCTGATTTTATTGCAGTACTGGCTAATGTGGCAGAGAATCGTAGGCATTTGATCACTTGGAGTGGCTCTATCCAGTATTCAACCTTAGCAGGCCTACATTCTGGTAAAGGAACAACAAAATAAGCTATTTCCAAAGATTAAGGGGAAAAAATCCAAACACAACACTGACACAACACAGTGTCTCAAAACTCTGCCTACTGAAATACGTCCTAGAAATCAGCCATGTGATTTCATACAGGATTGAACCGAGGTTATTCTACCCGTTTGCAAAGGTTGTTTCCTGCTAAATCTAAGTCCAATGCTTCAGAGAGAATTGCTTTGACCTGCTTGTGCAGACGAACTGATGTACAGACATCCAGAGAAGCATTACTGAATCATAACTGACACCCAGACATTATTGCTATACAGATTACATACTATCCAACAGGCCTTTGCTTCTTTAACCCACAGCCAACATCCTACAATAGGGTTAAACCGGAAGTTTGATAGCAATGCATTGTTGTAATAAATGGCAATTTTGATGGCACTTTTGCTGGTATATATCATCCAGTCATGGCTACAGTTTATATTGCCATAAAAAAAACAAGTTGCAACTTCAAATTTTATCGAGCATCAGTTAGGTAATTTTGGTCATTGCTGTGTTTTTCAAAAACGAAGTATTTGCAAGCAAAAATTAGACTTGAGTGCCAATTGCAAAATTTGGTCCCCTTAACTTGCCAAACAAAAACAACCAACCAGTCGTCCATCATTCAAATTTCTCCATGTGTAAAGGTCGAAGAACGAAGAAAAAATAAAAGTGTGTTCACATAGTCCCAGGAAGTTGAATCAGTTCACCTGGACACCGTTTATTGAGAGAAACATTTAATCACTCATCTAAGTGACCTCGTTAGTCTCAACTGACGGCAGGTATCCCCATCCTTTTCTACAATACAGGGGAATAACGACCGAAAACAACCATCAGTTTCATATGCAAATTTCCATGAGCATTATCTAGAGTTACAATAGCAACTCTAGTTTCTCTCTCAATAAATGTGTCCGGATGAACTGATTCAACTTCCTGTGACTTTCTTACCTGGATTATTGAGCATGCATAAAGACATGCTCACATAGTGTTGGCTTGAATTGTTTGGTCACTACAATTGATTTTTGTCACCATCATCAATACGGGCTAATACGATGTTAGTACCCGACACCACTCTGAGGTAGTTTTTCTAAGGTGGCAATTACACAGCCAAGTCCTTCTGAAGACCCATCCTATCCTTAAACTAGTCTTACATGACTGGATGCGTGTATACAAGCTGGTATGGCATTGGTCTAATTCAGTAAGGTTCAGACAGTTTTTGTATCAGTAAAAGTTAGATTAACCAAAGCCACAACCTACAGGCTTTTTCTTCCTATTTGCTTGAACCCCCTACCAATTTGAGCTCAATACATCAGGACCTGTAGCTAGAACTTCAGTTGCAAAGACTTGGAGGAACCTCCACCAGGCTCATGGCTATAAAAAAAGGGGGACTGGCATGACAACTGAGCATACTCAACCAAAACAATGAAGATTTTGAATGGGAAGAGCAAAATTCATGGGTTTCTTATGTGGTATAGGGCCTGTAGTAGACAACACATACCGTAATAGAAATCATTACCAGGCATTTCTGGTTGTCAGAAACAGAACTACTACATTGCGGTACAATCAATAGAGAAAGAAGTACAAACCAAAGTTGTGATTAAAAAGAAAACGCACTCTAAAACACATCACTTCTATGGCTTCAATGTTGTGCGGTCACTAGCAGACAACCAATCAATATCTTATCAATGTCACTAATGGGTTGCTGAACTCGACGAGGGAATTTTACGACTTTGCATAAGGACAACTCGGCAAAGACCGTGGAGAAATATCAGATCAAACACTGAAGCTTAAGCCAAAAAAATCTGACAGCAAACAAGATCACGCTACACTGCAACCAATGTGAATACACACACACACACACACACACACACACACACACACACACACACAGCTCTTATGATACAGCACCTCACGCTAGCATGACAACAGAAAACGGGACCACTCTTCGCACCAGTGTGAAACTTATTCTCGGGTAAAGTACAGTAGCCTACATCTGGAGAGATACTTGATAGGTAGATTTATGTATTGTATGTAAATGAAAATAGTTACATCAGTTTCTATGAGGATGATACTAAATGACACTACTAAGATAGGGAAAGACAACGCTAGACCTCGATTAAGGTCAGACAAACAAGACTAAATAACTGAAAAGAAATCAGAAAAGGAAGACGGCTAAATTCAATGTGTTCATGTCAATCAAAGGACCGTGCATATAAAGTGAATAAAGAATAGAAAAGTCCTGGATGGATAGCCTATATAATATTACAAAACACGCTGGCTCCAAGTACATTCATCATGACATTTTGAGATAGGAAAATAGGTCAACCTATGAGCGTTTCATGTCGGGAGTAGCTTTTCAAGAGTAAATGGAGAAAAGGCAGAGAGGAGAGTCACTGTACAGGCGAATAACATGGACACAAAACTGCTCTATCTAGATGTCAGTATGCTTCCTAAGGGTTTTCATTTGATATGAGGGCAGATTCACTCAAAGGCCCCTCTCTAAGTTGATGATCTACTTGAAAAAGGCTGAACTTCACGCTGTTAGAAATTAAGTCCAACTCTAAAGACAACATTTAAACATAACTATAATGTAAGAGAGATTATTGGGTTTTTTTCCCCAACCTTATGCACTGAACCTATGTCAATGTTGAAAAAAAAAAAAAAGGTCATCTGGTCAGCTCAATTAGCCTACGATACACCGTTTACTTTGACAATCCGACTAATCTGTAGGGCATGCTTTTTCTGTCATTCAAAAATATTAAAGAAACAGACAAAAAAAAATTATAGTGATAAATGTGTTTGAAAAACGGACTGGGGGACAAGCATAATCAACATATCATCAGGGTACGAAGCTCAGGTTTTTTTGACATGATTGTGTCTAAGGTACATGGGGTACCTAGGCAGTGACATTCATCCGGGATGCTATGTTCGTTTACAGAGGAGATCCCTATGGCCACCAATCTTCGACTGCATAAACATTCTTGGTTTTGCTCACAATAACTCGATATATTCAGCGCTGAAACTTGTTTCCGAAAGGCAAAGCTTCTCAATTCTGATATGTAGATAGTTGTACCTGACATGTTATGCTGCCGTTAAGCCCGTCTTATTTCTTTCTATGCACATTGCAGTCTTGAAAGGGGACTGAGACAATAATAAACATAATCTTTCAGCACTCTGCCTCTTCACACTAGTATGGCATTGTTTGTCTTACAAGCAAGTGTGAAGATGAGCATTCAAACATCTGAAGCTGATCAATCCGTTATCCTTTCAGTTTCATTTGTTTTTGCATAAAGCACCTTTCTACCCAACCAAAGTACAAAGACACCACCAACAACAATCTAGTGGAAATTTTCACTACCATTAATACTAAAGGTGTCAGGCTACTTCTGATAAGTCATCCACTGTATACTGATTGGCTAGCTGGAATCTCTATTGATCAATAGGTTTTGCTATCAGAAATGGTAATACACATACTGAAATTCTCACACACTGGCTGAGCGAGATGACTCTCCATGTCGTGCACACGCACGCACGCACGCACGCACGCACACACGCACACACGCACACACGCACACACGCACACACACACACACACACACACACACACACACACACACACACACACACACACACGGGTCATCTTGGTGGATCCCAAGTTGGAGGCTGTTCATAACAGCCTTGATTACTGGGATGTCTTTTATGAGTTGTCATGACATCAACAAAAGTGAACTGGGAAACCTTTAACAACTTTGCGCTGTTGATCCTTTCATACTGATGTGCTGCCTCAGTATTTCCTGGTTCACTAATTTTTATTTAACTGCCTTGCTCATTCCTTTGCAATAAGGATAACTCTGCCATCTAACAAATGCTAGACTTGCAACTCTGCAACAGCTACATAAGTCCATTTAGTGCAAATATTACATCAAATGTTGAATTTTTTTCCCAGGTTTGGTGGTCTAAGGTGCTGGTATAGGTAATGTAAAACAAGAGAAAGCAGTAACAAGTTAAAAAAAAAATGCACGAAAAAATAATTTCTCGACATTATGAATTTTCTTGGCAGTTTTTTTTCTCAGTAAAGTCAGCAGTGATCTTTGGTGTCAACGAGGATTCAAACCGACGCAGATGAGCCGTCTGGGGAAACCAAGTGGAAATTATAGAAAGGTTTTCCCACAATAGAGCAGTCATCCGCAGAAGCACCACCATGAACTAAAATTTAAAATGTCCAGGGTTTCTTTTAAGAAACTCCTTAAAGCTGCAATCCTGAAGCCTTGCATGACAACAGGTGTCCTATTTGATACCTTCAACCTCTGGCATATCTATGACGACAGCTGATCCATGACTATCCAGATCATGAACGTCTTAGTGGTTCCTCATTTTTATAGGTACTTCCTGATAGGACTTTCCTTGGCAAAACAAATATAGCACATAGCGTTTTGTGTCTTCACTCTAGGAATCAAGTGCAGAAGGTAGGTTAGTCGGAAGAGGAAGTTGTTACAAACAGATATGGTAATCTACACTAGTGATGTAGTGTCTGTTGGTAAACGTCTATTATGAGCCAAAACTCAAGTTCAACTGTACTTTTTAGTTTGATGGTGAGGAAGGCACCAACACAACAGCACAGATTATTTTGTTTAATTGCAAATGTGTCTTTGGGCTTTAGAGTGGTCAACACCAATGCAATTACCAGTATCACCGTAGGTGTCACTGAATTCAGCAAAAACGACAATCTACAGGATTGTAGCTTTAAAGATTGAGCATTTTGACAAGTGTGATACCTCGCTGCTGTTTTAAGGCCAGCATTATCTCCTGTCCTACCATCTTTCCTGTTTCAATGCCCAGAACCAACAAGGGGCTCCGACTGAATGAGGACTTAACAAGGACACCGTCAGCAAACCTTTCAAAAGCCAATAAACTTGACGTGACTTTAATTCGACCATACTTGCTCAGAAAGCATACTCATGATTGAATGGGGGGTAAAAAATGCAAGATTGGGATACCTCAATGTGGAAGCAAAAATAATTGGTAGGAGGCCTTTTTGTACATCCTTCGCACACTACATCTATTCACATGGATTGCAAGAGCACCATCCGTATTTCCCCCCCCTTTTTCGTTGTTGTTAAAAAAAGGGATCTACTTAAAAAAAAACCCTTTCAAACAACTGTGGACAACAGTCTGTCATGACAGAGTGCATTAATTCGAGGAAA
Source organism: Lampris incognitus (assembly GCF_029633865.1). Taxonomy (NCBI): domain Eukaryota; kingdom Metazoa; phylum Chordata; class Actinopteri; order Lampriformes; family Lampridae; genus Lampris; species Lampris incognitus. Next base: position 20,540,608 of record NC_079228.1, read on the forward strand.
AGCAGTGACCGTACTGTGGTTATCCAGATGTGTGCTTCTCAGGCAGTAAAAAACAGGATGTCAAAAATGAATTACTGCCGTTCCATAGGCGAAAAAAATTGTGTGTGTGTGTGGGGGGGCTAATTATTAACATAAAAGCACGTCAAGAATTTGGTCGTGCAGGTCGATGCTCAAAATCCCAGAATATCACATAACATTAACATAATTCGAGAAAGCACATTCTCCATCATGAACACCAAGCAGTTAAATCTCAAATGTCAATGCAAGACTCAAGACTATGCCAATTAGATATATTAGCAGGGGTAATTATGAGGAAATGGCCAGTGGTGCAATGTTACCATAACACTTAAACAGGTAACAAGAGGTAGAACACACGGCCATTTCTACACAATTACACCAGTGTTATGCAGTACGATAGAGTAACTGCTTCTTCCACTGAAAAACAAAACTATTGAATTCATACCATACCAACTATATGCCGTCAAAAGTGCAACCAAATTTACATGTTGTGAGACCAGCACCGATAAGAACAATATTGACATCATAACAGTAAATATCAAGTACATGATTTTCAGAATGCCCCACAAACACAGTCAGTCAGATCTCTAGTTAGTTTACAGATAGAGTACCGAGGGTAACACAGAGTTCATTAAGGGAGAAAGAGATCATCAAAATGCTTGAGCATCTTTTACCATATAACTGGCGGGTTAAAAAAGACTCTTGGACCAGTCCACTGAGGATATAAGGTGGCTTTACAGTGAAAATGTCTAGCACCTAGCATCATGTCCTTTTGTGCTTTCATTTCTTTTAAATATTCATCATGTACAAGTTTGTAATCTTGTTTGGCTAAGAAAGATGTGTGTTACAAAACAATCTACCCATTTTTTCTATGCTATAAAATCTATAATACCAATTGCCATCAGAAAATCCCTCATACCATTACAAAAGCCATGAGGATTCTGATAAGCATGAAGAAATACTAATAAATGCAACATGCTAAAAACCGACAACAAAAAAGCCCTAATTAGCTACCTCTGTAAATGACCTAAATTCAAGTGAGAAATCTCACTGCTGAATCTTTTGGTTAAAAATTATGCATAGTTAGAAAATATAGATTATTCCCCCCAATCAAGACTATAAGAACCACCACCAACTGACTTGCAAGTGGAGTTGTTAATAAAACTTCTGCGCCAGTCTTGGAAGGCAATAAAATATATGAATTTAAATTCTGTGTATAGAAATAGACAATGTTAATTTAGACTACATATGGGCCAATATTGTTTTTTAAAATCGCCTCTACATTGGCAACAGCCTCACTTGAAAGCTTGTTCAAAATATAGCCTATAACCAACAATACTATACTATAAAGACAAAAATAAATTTCATGAAACCCAAACTTTTTTTTGCAACAAGTTCACCTAATTCATGGAGCAACTACTATACTTAAAAAGCTATTTGGGAACCTTTGTATCAATTCATTTACAATTTTAGCCATTCATCTGTCTCCATTCCCTAGGTTGAAACAAAAGCAAATGCTGGTCTCATTCTATTGTACCAAATGCCTGGACAACAAGACGCCATAACATCCAGCTTACAAAGCAGAAAGAACAATTTGCCACCCCAATAAAAACCCAAAAAAAAAAAAAAAAAACTAGGGTTAATACGTCTTAAGAAAAAAAAAATCACTAATTCCTAAAGGCCTAAAAAGTCATGTGAGTCATCTACATGCATATTCATTAATAAATGATTAAAATAGACTCTAGAAAGAGATGGGGACGTACATTATTTCAAAATTGTTCCCCAACAAAAATTTCTACATTATCGATCATGTGAACCCGGCTCAGCGTACATTAAAAAGGTGTTCAGGTAGGGAGCCAGTCCCAAATGTCTATTTCCCAGCAGCAAGGGAATTAAATTACTGATGCAAATCACTCAGTTCCAAATAAGAGGGGAGGCAGGAGAGCATTAAAATGCCATCCCTTCAATTTCATCAATATTAAAAGCCAAGGATTGCATACAAATCTTGATGTAAAAATCATTTGCCAGGATGTCACCTGATTTGGCATAAAAATGTCTTGGTTACCAGTGTCAACTGAGGGAAAATACTGAGAACCCACTTAATATGGGTCGATTAATTCAAGCTGTACATAAAAATGAAAAGACAATGGCAGGCTCTATTGACACTTCTTTACATGGTGCCGTATGTGAGGAAAGTGTAATTCAAGACACAGCCTAGAAAACATTAAGTACTTCTGTCCTGATTTAAGTATCCATTTTGATCAGTGCATTTTGCTTGAATTGGCTGATGAATAATTGTCAGAAGAATTATAAGATTAGCCATTTTAACTGTGAAATGAACATCCGTCTTGAGAGTCCCATCTTCCCTTCAAGCACCCTATTAAATAAAACCAGGGGTAGACCGGTAGACCAATTGTCTGACTCTTTAACCTCCAATGTATGATACTGCCCTCTAGTTATAAAGCTGCGACTGTTCAGTGTAAAAATCTTTTTTTTCCTCTTCTTATGCTTTGTAAACAAAATTACCCCTTGAAATTTACAAAAGCACAGCATACACGCTGCATCACCCAAAACGCGTTTTCAGAGGAATTATTTTACATATTGCAGTCTAATATTTGGAAGGTTATGGTGGAGCAGGGACTTGCACATGTGGGCTCAAAAAGAAATAAAATAAAATGTTGGGCGTTTTTGGAAAGTGACAACACTGTTGGGTTGGGGATCAGTGAGTAATACCACTGTGTTGACATCCACACCTGCCAGTGAGAAAACGTGAGGTGGTGGGCTAGAGTGGACTTCATCTCAGTGGGCTCTCATCCATCCTATGCTTGGGCCTGTTCGTATTCAGGCGAAATACATGGTCCGCAGTGTGTCTTGGTGGATCTGAACAGCCTTAGCCAAGGCCTGCTGATCACGACCATTACTCTGTCCTGATGTATGACTGCCCTCAGCACTGAAACAGCGAAGACATGATGTAATTAAAGAAATCTGTAAATTGACTACTTTACTTTCAATTGACAGAAACTGCAGACACCAAGTTGGTTAAAAAAGGTGTGAACAGAAGTGTGAGTTTAAACTGACATTCTAATAAGCCAAGGAAATTTATGTACACTTCCTCACCTGTCATGCTCCTTGTCCACCAAGTGATAACGGGCACGAAATGCCACCAGGTGAGCATAGTAGGCTGGTGCTGGGATAGAAACTGATCGGGTGCAGCGTACATAGGTGTGACACAGCTGATAGGTGAGCACCTGCAGCTCATCTGAAGTGAAGTGGTTGTCATCCCAGAGCACATGGTAGTGTGACGGCCTACTGGTACCCTAAGGATTTGAAAGAAGAAAGATTGCCTTTTTCGTAATCATTAGGAGAAAGAGCCATTCACCCCCCCCCCATGCCAAATTCTGAATCTAACTTTTTGAGTACTCTTCCTGACATTTTCTAAATCTTTCACAGTTGCTTTATTTACATCGAATAAATTCAATAAATGAATGGCGGAATAAATGAATGTTAAATTTTAAAAAACAAAATCCTGCGATCACTTCAATAAAACTTGATTTGATGCATTTCTTACCTGTATACCAGCATGACTGCAAAGGTAGAAGTCAAACTCCGATGGGTGAGTGATTTTGGTGTCCACTGTTGTCCCTGCAGGTATGTTTCCACTCTTGCCAACCTGCGGAAAACCCCAGGCAAACCATTAGAAACAGTGCTTTTTAGAGATGCATCAAAATTTAATCTGTTTCATAATGGCTGAAAACAGTAATTTCAGCTAATGGCCAATAGCTTAACAATGCCATAAATTCTAACACACAAATTATTTAAATTTTTTTTAAATTTTATTTTGACACCCAAGTGTGTTTTATATTGGTATCAGACAATTTATTTTCAATTTCAGCATAAATTATATCATTCATCATCTACGCCTGGAGGGGATTATGCATTTGGTTGTGTGTGTGTATCTGTCCGCAGCTAATCTCGCAAACTACTGGACCTATCAGCCTAAAATTTTTTTGTACAGTTATGGAGTGTATGATGAGGTTGCGGTGATTTGTTCTCACCATCACCACTCCCTCGCTGCATTAATTCTCTGGCTCGCTTGACCAACATTGCTCTCCATCACTGCCCAATCTAAGTCAACCATGTGCATGCACGACTCACATTTATGGTTGAGTCAGATCGGGCAGTGACAGTGTCAAAACCAAAACATTATGTATTCGGGTATGAGTCTTGAAAGTAAACGAGAAGTGGATTGTATTTCGCAAGCCAGCAAATCATTCACTGCTGATCACAGCTGGAAATCATCTCTGTAGCTACAATAAAACATTTCCTATGGCTGACCGTTGTTTTATGAATGAAAGTTAATCAGCAAAGCAGCCATTCACCTTGATTCATTTTATATTATGAAAATCGCGATGGTTAAACACATTTGAAGTCTTTTCTTACTGTTGCTTTATTACTTTAGAATGAATGAAAGTCAATCAGAAGAGCAGCTATTCGCCTTCATTCATTTTATATCATGAAAACCGTGATGGTTAAACACATTTGAAGTCTTTTAATAAGGGCTTTGAAATTATGATAGCTTGATTCGTCATTTCATGTCAGACTTGGTTGCTTTCATGCGAGGGTCCGCCAAGGAGACTGCGCATCCACAGACTGGCAGGTAAAATTATTTCATTGGGCAGATTTTTTTTTAGCTTGGGCACTGCATATTAACAACCTCCCCAATATTTCCCCATTCAATCGACTTGGGCGCTGCACAAACGTCTTATAATAGCAGGAAAAAACATTGGTTTTTCTGTCTGTGTATTTCCCTTCTCCTGGTAGGCTAAAAAAAAGGGTTTGTCACCAAGTTCAAACACCAGAGAAGGGACGATACATACACATGGTGGAGCTCTGCTTTCTACTGAGTGCATTCCTCTAGTTTTGGCTACGAATACAGAGAAGTGTGGTGGGTTACTCACATTCCAAAACTCAATTTAGTCAAAAATAGAAGACAACACTTTTTAGACAAGACAATAACACTATCTCATATTCATCTGCATTATCTATTTATTGAGGTCACTTATCTAAGTGTATGAAGCTACTTACCCGCTCATTTCTGTCCATACAGAATAATCTTGTGTGATGTCTCTTCTGAACAACCACAAAGGTGATCCCGGGCTGGTAGTCTTTCTCTAGCTTGATGCAGGCCTCACGGATCGCCAGCAACTCATGCTGAAGAACCTGGATGGAACCAAGATTAAAAAAAAAGAAGAAAAAAAGTTCATCAGTTGAGTCAGTCACCAAAACTAAAAAGGGCCTTTAGCAAGACATACCTGTTTAATTACAAATAAATTCAACACATACATCATTCACTGAAGATAAAAATCCTATATCTGTGAACCAAAATTTGTTTTGTTTTCCCTGTCAATAGTGAGTTTGGGGATATATGTGCATCACCTGGTTGAACTGGCCTTCGGAGATGCCGTCACGATAGTAGATGATGCGGGTGGGTTTGAAGCGGGTGGACTTGTAGAACTGGATGAGCAGCTCCCTAACCATGGCAGCTAGATCCTGGATGATGTCTTGCCGGTGCTGCTGGACCCTTACTGTGGCACAGTAGCGGCTGGGATGGGCATCCATACTCCCCACCACCTGGTGAGGAAATGGAGCAAATATTGGTTTATAACAGGGAAAATCTAAATGAAAACATCTTGTAGAACCATACACTCTGAGTTAATGGTCATTGGATTGGCCCTGTCGAGTTTTTGTTTGTGCTGCTTGTTGTGTGCTGCGGTAGTGCAGTATAGACAGGGTGTTATGTGCACCACGCTTGTTGATATATTTTGTTCTTATTTCTATTTCTTATTTATCTTTTATTTCCGTTCCTATTTTCTTATCTTGTATCTTGTTAGTTTTTAGTTATTAGCGCGTGAGTGTCTGTAATAGAACTCAATTTCCCCACAGGGATAAATAAAGCATTCTGATTCTGATTCATACGTTGAAACATACAAATTGATGAGTGGAGACCACAAAATGTCCTTGAACCTGAACCATGCAGCCTTCATATAACCCAATATTTAAACAAATCTCAAAGGAATTTTACGCGAGTACCTCATGTCTGACAGACATCAACACTAGAACAACCGGGATTTCACGCTTACCTAAAACGACCATGGGCAATCAAAATGACCGCCGGTTTTTAAACTATATATTCTGACAAGATATATACCCAATTGAGAAATTAATGCATTGCATATGTTATGTCTATTAGGAAACGACAGGCACAAAAATTAAAATTTTAACAACTACAACACTATTTTAAACAATTTAAACTTCAGAGAGACATGGTCGAACTTGAATAGCAAAATTGAAAAAGTGAAAATATTACCTGAAAAACAAAACGGAAAACACATATTGCTAATCTAACAGGCCTACAAAATGTGAAATGTAAAAAAAGAACGGAAAATAAATATTGAACAGTCCCAAACAACGTCCGGAACTTAAAAACTAATAGAACGACCGAGGGCGGTCATTTTGACCGCCACAGTTTTTAAACTCTATATTCTGTCAAGATAAATACCCAATGGGGCAGCGTCCGAGTGATGTCACAGCATCAGCATCGCTGTTGCTATGGACGTATCACAGGAAGTCAGACATGCGGAGCACATTAGACAGTACAGCATGGCTGTTTTTACAACACCAACACCCATATATGCTGCCATATATCCGGTAATATGAAATTATGCAAAAAACAAAGAAAATTACAACAAACTGCTTACTTCTAATGTAGTCTAGTGCATCCGATGTCTGACTTCAGTTTGCTGCGAAGCTTCCACTTCCGCTCGGGAAGGGCGAAAAATAGCTCATGGACGCTGCCCATTGAGATATTAATGTATTAGTATGTCTGTTAAGACATTTTCCGAACAATTTAAAATGGCCACTGTCCAATGCCTGTAAATACTGCAATGTCTCAGTGGTAGTCATGGTGTGTCGGAAACGGCGTCTGTAACCAGACATGTTGGCAATAATCAAAAATCAAGTTCATACTATTACTCTGCACTGGAGAACACTAGTGTGTTTCTAGGACAGAGCAATGAACTTGGCGAAGGAAGTTATGCGACCAACACACATTGTAAACAGTGACATGACACGCATGATCACGCACAAATTACGAGCGTCTTTTGATGGCTCATGGGCATTTCAGGTAGATCTTACCATAACTTTTTTTTTTTATATAATTGATCTAAAGGTAATTTTAATACAAATATATGCAATTTTAGGAGCATTCAAAGGACGGCAGATCTGTATCTTTTTTTCCCCACAAAGTTATTAAACTTTGAAAATCCAAAACTTTCAAAATGACGGCCTTGGTTGTTTTGGTGTTAAACATTGTGTACAAGATGCATCATGACTTTATAGCTAGTCTTATCTAGTAGAGACCCCTCTGATCATTTGATCTTTCATTTACACAAAATGGAAATTTAGCTCCATTACGATCAAAATCTTAATAATTGATACAATACTACAGTGAATTAAGTCATTTACTTCTACTGCTGCATTACACCTCAGTGTCACGGATTCTAAGCCAAATCTTTTCCCAGATATTTACAAGGCTAAATATATTCTTTATTTTAGAGCAATTCTGACCATTGCCTTATTTCATTTTCTTCTTAAGTGTATTTTTAAGGCCACTTATTAGAAAATCTTCCAAAATTGGAATTAAAGCCAGTAAGGGTTCTTGACATAAAAGATCATGCAACATCAGAAAGCTCAAGCTGTACTGTCGTAAGATCATTTTGAATTTCCATTTTGTCATAGAATGCATAGCCACAGGCTGAAAATTGGCAGCCAACTTCATTTTGTCGCTCCTTGGAATAATTGATTCAATCAATTAAATTATGTAATTACTATTCTGAAAATCAATTAACAAACTCATACCTATAGGCTTATAGGGGAGGTTAGCAGTTCGTTTTGTATACTATACTGTTAAAAAGTCATATTACTAACAGCAGCAATAGAGGGCTTTTTTCCATCTCCCGCAGGTGGGTGAGTCACATCTGCACCAAGGAAGATGACAGGCTGCTGGAACACTAGAGGCCTGGAGCAAAGACACAGAGCACAATGGTGACTGACTGACTGACTGACTGTCTGTCTGTCTGTCTCTCTCTCTGTCTCTCACTCTCACACTCACACACACACATCTCCAGCATGCATAGTGAAATTCTACACAAATATGATTCAATATTAGGAGAAAAAAAAAGTTTCATTGTTAAGGCCCTAACCTAAGACACACTGACATCAATTCTAATTTATTTCAGGATTCCAGACAGAGATGACAGTGGGCTATGGACAAACCTGCCCTGTGGAAGGAGGATGTTATTGACGCCACCCAGCTTGACGTTGATCTTCAGACAGAGGTTGGAGAGGGTCTGGGGTGTAGTCTTCTGAACATTCTTAACCTGCACACACTGTGTGGCCATGCCCAGCACAGTATCGCCAACACGCTTCACCTCAGCTGCAGCACAAACAGGAAAATCAGAACGCCAGCTTGCCAAAGCTGTACATGCTACTTGTGTATGTTGTATATGCATAATCAACAATGTACAACAAAGTGTGTGAGTAAAAATGATCGAAGTGTAACACTGTCTTTATGTATGCTCAATAATCCAGGTAAGAAAATCAAGGAAAGTTGAATCAGTTCATCTGGACACGTTTGAGAGAAATGGTTCATCACTCATCTAAGTGACCTCTTCAGTCTCAACTGACTGTAGGTATCCCCACTCTTGTAAACAATACAGTTGTATAACGACCAAAACCAACGATCAGTTTCAAATGCAAATAGGCGTGACCATTAACAAGAGTTTCAATGGCCATGTGTCCAGTTCACAGAGGATTTGGGAATGTTTGCAACACAGCATTGTAAGATGGCAACAGACGTACTCTTAGACCCCCCTCAAACAGACGCTGGCCAAGAGGATGGCACAACACAGAAGAGCTAACGCATCAAGCCAAGACTCTGCAGTCTACACCCATCTACAGGCCAGTGGCCACTCTTTCAAGGATGAGGATGTGCACATCCTTGATAGGGAGGAACACGTTTGAACGGAGAGTCAGAGGCCATCTATGTGAAGAGGGAACGACCACCACTGAACTGAACCGGGGGGGCGGCTAAAAGTACATCTGTCACCATCTTACAATGCTGCGATTGCAACTATTCTCCAATCCTCTGTGAATTGGACACATGGCCATTAAAACTCTAGTTAATGGTCACAGCAATTTGCATATGGAACTGATGGTTGTTTTCAGTCGTTATGCCACTGTATTGTTTATAAGGGTGGGGATACCTGCAGTCAGTTGACACTGAACAGATCACTTAGATGAGTGATGAAACGTTTCTCTCAATAAACACCGTGTCCAGATGAACGGATTCAACTTTCTGTGAAAGTGTAAGACTGTTTGGCACATGGCAAAAATTCAGAACACAGATCATGACATCAAGGCACTATGGATCACTGACCATAAACAGGTGTCTTCCCTGGCAGAATGACGACCACCAGCTGCAGGCCCTGGTAGGTGTACTTCAGGTGCTTGAACATGGGCTCAACACTGTCAGCTCCCTGGGCGTACTTACAAAAGCAAGGCTGACCCTGAATGGGCATCCCAGCATCGCGAGAGATCTTCCTCAGCTGGTCTGTGAATGCTCTGAGAGACACAGGTACAAAATAGAACACTGAGAACTGGTGGAAACATATGAGCTTTTCTAAATCCAGATTTAAAATACAATAGACCTTCAAATTTATAAAACCCAGCTTGTAAAAACTGATAATAGATATCCGTCATTTTGCAGTTGTGTAACTTTCTCTCACAGAAACTAAAGCAATTCTATATTATATTCTTAATTACTTGAAGAGTTTTGACCAGAGACCATAGTTATCAAGCATTTAAATAAAATTACCCATAGTAATCTCACTAAAAGTGTGACTGGGACTGAGTAGGAATTAGTAGCTAGTTATGAAGCTCCCTACTCTCAGCTAGGATTGGGACTACTCCCGAAAGAAACCGATCGATCTTTTATTACTTGTCAAGCTGTAAAATGAAATTACAATGACATGTTGTAGTTTTCTGTGCAGTGCGCATGGTGACCGCATAAAATTGATGGACTTTTGTTGATGGTCTTTGTCACCATTTAAGTGACATCAAGGGTGTAGGTGGTTGCACTCATCCTCACTGAGCCTCCTTGAGCCACATGTAGACCCAGGCCATCTGAAAACTACATCCATTATCATATAGCTTGCATTCGTCACACTAAAATGTTTATGCCGTGGTTGAGATTCACAAATACATCCTTATCCAAAAGAGGTAATAACATTGTGTTCCATTTATTAGACCAACTCCTCCCAGAAACCAAACAATTTAATAGAAAGCAGCTTATTTCTGTGCTAGTTCTCTTTGACTGGTGGGAAAAAGAATGATCTGTGCATAAGCAGAATCAGGCAGTTAGGACTGACTGATCAGAAATGTTTAATAACTACAGGTCCAGACGTCTTTTTATATTTCCATTTGGTATGATCCAGCAATTCTCTTACTTTCATTCTAACCTTTGTCTTAAGGCCCCGGCTCAGCCCATTAACCTGGATAATGACTTTGAGATGGCATTATGCACTGTTCTTCGGCTGTTGCTGCTACCTTGACTGCCTTGCACTTAACTTGCACGTCTCTCCCTAAGGTGCTTTCTGTGATCTCTAACTGAAGTCATGAATGTATGGCCTCTTCCTTGATTCCATATCCCTCACCAATCTTTGACAAGGGTGTCTGCAGTTTCAGAAAGTCAAATTTCAGGTTTTTTAAGACCCCTTCAATGCTATCTAGAACTAAATATACAAGACCAGTTTAACACAAAATTAATCACTTCCCTGTCTTCCCTTTGTTTAATTTTGGCAATACAAGGCACAGGCAGTCATCTTCAGTGACACAGGCCTTACGTTATTGGTTGCCAAACTATGGCCCCTGGGCCAGATACGGCCCACCCCCACAGCATTGTGTGTGATAAATTGTATCCGGCCCTCTGGTTTATTTAGTTTGACTTTCCGCCCTAAGGTGCATTTTGCTTGGAATTCCACATTTTTTCCTCTGCTGGCTACCGTATTTAGACGGCCATTTAGTCACCACAGAAACCGTTTGCGCCGCACAGGCTCCCGCCGCAGTTCACGCCTCAAGAATATTGTCACAGGTGGGTTTTTTTTAGCCTAGCTTGATAATTTTCTGTTATTTTCAGAGAAAATGTCAAAAGATGAATTGTAAACGAAAAATTGATCATGAGTACCAGGTGTTCAACAAACAATGGACTGATAATTATTTTTTTGTTCAATGCAAGGACAAGGCAAAGTGTCTGATATGCCAGGAATCGTTAGTGGTTTTCAAAGATTACAACTTGCACAGACATTTTGAGACAAAACACAAAGACAAATGTGGTAATCTGTAAGGACAAGTGTGGACAGACAAGATAAGAAAACTAAGGGATGTGCTAGCTACACAGCAGAATACATTTTTAAGGCAAGCTCAGCAGAACCAGTCATATCTATGGGCTAACTTTCATGTGGCGAGACTGATAGCTAAGAACGGAAAGGCCTTCACCGAAGGAGAGTTCGTAAAACAGTGTTTAACTGCAATCACAGAGGAGGTGTGTCCCAATAAAAAAGATGCTGAAAAACTCACAACACAGGGCAAGTACAATTACACAGAGAGTTGAAGTGATGGGAGCCAACGTGCACAATCAGTTGCAAGAGAAATCTAAAAAATTTGTTTTTTTCTCGCTTGCACTTGACGAAAGCAACGATATTAAGGACACCACGCAGCTGTTAATTTTTATTCGTGGAAGTAGATGGGACCAATTTCGAGGTATCCAAGGAGCTTGCAGCACTACAAAGCCTCAAAGGCACAACAACTGGCAGAGACATTTTTGATAAGGTTTGTCAAACCATTGGAAACTTGGGACTTGACTGGGCAAAGTTAGCGAGCATAACAACGGACAATGCACTGAGGACAATGCACCGAGCATGGCTGGCACTACAAGGGGACTACTTGGCCACATTAACAGGGAGATGTATGAGCGAGGACATACACAGCCATTGCAAATTCATTGCTTTATCCACCAGCAAGCACTGTGCTGCAAAGTGTTTAGTGGGAATCTGTTATGAAAGTCATGGTGTCATGTGCAAACAGACTCAACCATAGTCAGTTCCAAGAATTTCTGTCTGAGCTAGAATACGACTACAGAGATGTACTGTATGTACCACATGGAAATCCAATGGCTAAGTTATGACAGAGTTCTGAAGTGCTTCTATCAGCTGCTTCCTGAGGTCAACACATTTCTTCAGTCAAAAGGCAGAACAGTCATGGAGCTGACAGGCCCAGAGTGGAAATGGCACCTTGCCTTTCTAACTGATGGGACAGAATGTCTTAATGGTCTCCTCTGCAGCTACAAGGCAAGGGGAAACTAATCTGTGAAATGTACGCCCATATTAAGGCACTCCAGGTGAAAATACAGCTGCTTTTGCGGCAGGTGAGTGAGGGAAACTTTACTCATCTTGCTACAACGAAAAATGTAGCCACCGAGGACCCACAGGTACCGTTCCCTGTCACAAAGTGCGTAGAGGCACTGAAAATGTTGACGATGGAGTTTAAGGTGAGATTCCATGCACTACAGTGGTGCTTGAAAGTTTGTGAACCCTTTAGAATTTTCTATATTTCTGCATAAATATGACCTAAAACATCATCAGATTTTCACACAAGTCCCAAAGTAGATAAAGAGAACCTCTAGGATTAGCAGTTAATTTGAAGGTGAAATTACAGTCAGGTGTTTTCAATCAATGGGATGACAATCAGGTGTGAGTGGGCACCCTGTTTTATTTAAAGAACAGGGATCTATCAAAGTCCGATCTTCACAACACATGTTTGTTGAAGTGTATCATGGCAAGAACAAAGGAGATTTCTGAGAACCTCAGAAAAGCGTTGTTAATGTTCATCAGGCTGGAAAAGATTACAAAACCATCCCTAAAGAGTTTGGACTCCACCAATCCACAGTCAGACAGATTGTGTACAAATGGAGGAAATTCAAGACCACTGTTACCCTCCCCAGGAGTGGTCGACCATCAAAGATCACTCCAAAAGCAAGGCATGTAGTAGTCGGCCAGGTCACAAAGGAACCCAGGGTAACTTCTAAGCAACTAAAGGCCTCTCTCACATTGCCTAATGTTAATGTTTATGAGTCCACCATCAGGAGAACACTGAACAACAATGGGTGTGCATGGCAGTTACAAGGAGAAAGCCACTGCTCTGCAAAAAGAACATTGCTGCCCGTCTACACTTTGCTAAAGATCACGTGGACAAGCCAGAAGGCTATTGGAAAAATGTTTTGTGGACAGATGAGACCAAAATAGAACTTTTTGGTTTAAAGGAGAAGCGTTATGTTAGGAGAAAGGAAAACACTACATTCCAGCTTAAGAACCTTATTCCATCTGTGAAACATGGTTGTGGTAGTATCATGGTTTGGGCCTGTTTTGCTGCATCTGGGCCAGGATGGCTTGCCATCATTGATGGAACAATGAATTCTGAATTATACCAGCGAATTCTTAAGGAAAATGTCAGGACATCTATCTGTGAACTGAATCTCAACAGAACGTGGGTCATGCAGCAAGACAACGACCCAAAGCACACAAATCGTTCTACCAAAGAATGGTTGAAGAAGAATAAAGTTAATGTTTTGGAATGGCCAAGTCAAAGTCCTGACCTTAATCCAATCGAAATGTTGTGGAAGGACCTGAAGCGAGCAGTTCATGAGGAAACGCACCAACATCCCAGAGTTGAAGCTGTTCTGTACGGAGAAATGGGCTAAAATTCCTCTAAGCCGATGTGCAGGACTGATCAACAGTTACCAAAAACGTTTAGTTGCAGTTATTGCTACATGAGGGGGGGGGGGGGGGGTCACACCAGATACTGAAAGCAAAGGTTCACATACTTTTGCTACTTATATATATGTAATATTGGATCATTTTCCTCAACAAATAAATGACAAAGTATATTTTTGTCTCATTTGTTTAATTGGGTTCTCTTTATCTACTTTTAGGACTTGGTTTGAAAATCCGATGATGTTTTAGGTCATATCTATGCAGAAATATAGAAAATTCTAAAGGGTTCACAAATTTTCAAGCACCACTGTTCATCTCAATGCAAAAGACATTTGTCTATTTCAGAACCCATTTGCTGCAGACATCTATGAGGCCCCGCCATCTCTTCAGCTCAAGTTGGCCAACTTACAAAACTGTGATGCACTGAGAAATGCATTCGAGTCAGGCAGTTTGATTGACTGCCTGACTCGAATGCTGAGTTTATACTGCCCTACCCAATGACACTTATCCGAACAGTAAAATGCACAGTATCAACATGTGCACAATCTTCGGCAGCATATGCGAGCAAACGTTCTCAAGCATGAAGCTTCTGAAAAGTCCGACAAGATCAAGACTCACTGATGAATATTTGCACCATTCATTGAGAGTGGCTGTGACCAGAATGGAGCCTGACATCAACCTACTCATCAGAAAGATGCAAGCCCACCGTTCACACTAAGAAATACGAGGAGGTAAACTCTGTTTTTTCAATTGGCATATGTGATAACAACGACCTTACGCATGCTGATGTTGTGTCAGCCAGTCAGAGATGAGAAGGAAGGCAAAGCATTTCCTCCAAATCGTTAATTAGTTGCTAATTAATTAATAGGATTTCTAAAGGACTCATTTTGGGACTTGTAAGTCTTTCCCTTCACTTGTTTACTTGTTGAATTGTTCATGCAAAGCACGTAGAGTGCATACTGCACTCATGTATTTCACTACTTAAACTAAAATAGTTGAATAAAATGATGACGGTTAGAATGTTTAAGAATTAGTTTGATTTTATTTTTGAATTCTACTTACCTCCCTATTATGTTTTATACACAACTTTGACAATAAACCCAGCTAACAATGGTATATTGAAATATATCATTACATGTAATGGGTTAATATTCAACTAAGGTAGACCTGTTATTGTTCACAGTACTATTTAATGTTACTGACATACTCCGGCCCTCCCAAAGAGCCAGGCAGAGTGAGCTGGCCCTCCTAAGAAAAAGTTTGGGGAACCCTGCCTTAGGTCATCCGACTGTTTAACCTTGTGTTTTTGAGCAACCTGGTATCTGTTGACCAAATCTGGATTACTCTGCTTCCAAGACCCAAAAACATGCAGTGTTGCAACCTGTACTGATGTGCAAGTGAGTGACTGTGGTTGTTGTAATCTTGTGGGAGTGGTATGGTCACATCTGTCAAAATCGGACACGATTTTAAAAGTTTAAATCACGGCCACCTCACCACAAAGTCACACCAGGGATAGGCACAGAGTGATAACTGTAGAGATGTGGATGATCTCTCCCATTTTAAGACTGCAGACATATTGCTGTGCTGTTTTAATTACGTTTTTATTCTTTGGCAGTTTTAATAAAATGGCTATTGTGCCCTTCATTGTCATCCGTGTCTGTGATGGAAGACCTCAGGTGAGGCCCGGTGAGGGCTCGGTTACGGTAGAGCCTTGCCACAGCAACTGTCAGGCTCTGTTATAACCAAACTTTACATGAACTTGCCTGTGGACTAAAAAGCTCCAAACCAATGCTATGCTAGAACAGTTGGTCCAGCAAAAAACAGCATGCAAAGGCTTACAAATGGTTACAGTGTTTTGTAGCATTACTCAAACCTAAGAAGAAGAAGAAGAAGAAGAAGAAAAAAAACAAGCAGCAAGTTAAGATTCACAACTTGGTTAACTTCGTTGTTAACACTGCGTTATGCAGTCCACAGTGTGATGGATTGTGCTTTCGCATTGCATTCTCACACACGCGCCGAGTATCCCCATCTTGAAACAGCAAGAATACTTTCAACAGGCATGCATGTGCCTTTATAAGATCTTATTTGGATAACACATTTATAAAAGGCCATTCATTTTTAATAAATGAGATTACCACTTTTTTAACCTTTAGTGACTCTGACCATGCCACCCTGATCTTCAAGCCAAAGAAGAGACCTTCAATCCATTCTTTCCTCTCTTTTTTTTTTTTGTGGCTTTTCCCCCCCTTTTCTCCCCAATTTTACTTGGCCAATTACCCTATTTTCCGAGCCGTCCCGGTCACTGCTCCACCCCCTCTGCCGATCCGGGGAGGGCTGCAGACTACCACATGCCTCCTCCAATACATGTGGAGTCGCTGCCACCTCCCTTCACCTGACAGTGAGGAGTCTCACCAGGGGGACGTAGCACGTGGGAGGATCACACTATTCTCCCCAGTTCTCCCTCTCCCCCGAACAGGCGCCCTGACCAACCAGAGGAGGCGCTAGTGCAGCGACCAGGACACACACCCATATCCGGCTTCCCACCCACAGACACGGCCAACTGTGTCCGTACGGACGCCCGACCAAGCCGGAGGTAACACGGGGATTCGAACCGGTGATCCCCATGTTGGTAGGCAATGGAACAATCCTTTCTTTCTTTTGCATCTTTCAAAAATGTGCAGTTGACAGATATGCACAAACTCAGGGGCAGAAGTGCTCTGCAGATCAACGGATCATACATACTTGAGGAGAAGTTCAGTGCACTGTCTCTGTGGGGCAAAGCAGGCGATGGCCCACACTTTGATCTCAATGCCAGTGTGGAACTGCTTGTTCCTCATGTCCCATACACCCTGGATTGGTGTAGCTATTGCTTTGTTCTGCAAAGGATGAAAAAACTAAACTTAAACTCATGGTGAGTTACGACGAAAACAAATGGACAAGCTCATATGAATTCATAGTAATTACATGGTTGGAATGAGTATCACAATTCAAACTTCCAGCATCCATGCTCTGATCAACATACCCTGCCTCCGTAGAGAATGGAGGGTGCCTGGAGGACACGGCCATTGACTTCAGTCATCTCATCCCTCACCATCACACCAAACTCCCGAACGTAAGGGTCAGTGTTAAAGTTGGCACTTCTCATCTGGGAAACACAGCCATTAGCAGAGAAAGGGAGCTAAGAATCATATTTATCATTGTGGCAATTTGCAGTTAAGGGAGAAACCAGTCTCCACTATGCAAACCATTCCTGATAGATCATCAGGTCACCACATTAATCAGACAATCTCCCCCTTACTATAAAATCAGCAGTAAACATCTCAAAATTAAAGACCAGTGTCTCAGGGGGGCTCACCAATTTACTGATCTCATCCTGTCTGTCTGGTGCCGATCTGGCTGTGGCACGGATCATAGTGGAGGTCTGATTGTCTGTCAGCTTCTTGATGCAGCGCTGGCCTGCCACTATGTTACACACCTGGACAGACATCAAAGAAACAAAACACTTAAATTCTGCTAGCTTTCCATTTAAGTAAATGCTGAATTAATTATGATGTAAATAAATACACCAGAGCGGTTGGTGGCAGCTTACCTCTAGGGGAAGGTAGGTGTGCTTCTGCTCCTGTCCCACCTGTAGGCAGGGGAGGTGGGGATACCTAAGGATCAGCTTGTACTTATCTTTGAAGTACTGTGCTACTGTGCATTCAATAGTTTGGCCATTCTCCTGCTGCAGGGGAAACCTAAGAGAATACACAGCAGAAAATTAATTGGGGTGAAAACACAGTGGAATGTTGTCTTCTTCAAAAAAAGACAAACTTATTTGAAACCCAAAAAAGCCCATTAATAATCTGCCAAAGACTTGACAGGGGTCATTTTTAAAGCAGATCTACGGGCAACATTTATCAAGATCAAATGTAACCAACATTCCAAGACACATACAAATAGTGAGGACCAACCCGTTAGTACTTGCACCAGCATATTACCGATTTACAGTCAAGCTAAGTTTCTTTAATGAATAAAACCACTGAGCTCTCTTACGTCTGGTGGCTGGCTGGTCTTCTGGTTACATTGCACACTCTGTACTTCCTCTTCATCTGCCCACAGTGGGTGATCTCCACCTTCAGACCTGGACAGAGGGGATCACAACACTGGATTACAGAGGTAGTTAACCAACTTAACAAATAAATGAGGGCAAAAGGTGAGTCTAGTTTGACCCAGGCACTCCCGTCTCAACTAAAGACTTGTTTTGGCATGATGATGAAACAGTGAGGAGAAGTAATAGAAAGAACATTGCAATAAATCAGAAAAACAAACTCTTACCAAAATGAGCAACTGAAATTCAACAAACACAGTGGGTTTATACAACTTTCTTGACTAAAATCAAAAATGAATACAAGGTCAACATGACAAGCTAGGACTCAACTATCAGATAACACATAAATTACAATTACCTTTGATTTCTTTTGTAAACTTTACTCTCTGGGAGTCGGTCAAGGGCTTTTGCTGTTCTTCAATGCTTTTGAAATCCAAGACTTCGCACATGAATTCTATTACAGGCTGAGCTTTGTAGAATGCAGTAGCCGAAACTGCAACACAATTACACAGCAATGACACTCACAGAAATACCATCCTTGATATACCTCATGACTCGTACAAGCAGTGATCAAATAATGACACATACCATCAATATTAAGCATCATTTTCCAAAGAGACGGTCTGACTGACTGATGGAAACCAAACCACACCTCTCTGCCCCCACCAAGGGGGTTCGAACATCCTTCTGAGGGAGTGAAGAATGAGCGACCCACAGGAGTGTACCTGTAAAAGAGAAGGGTAAAGAGCTGAATAAAAACATCTCAGCACAAATGCTGGTCATAGCACAAGGTATGAGAAAGGCATTACAGAACTGGGCAGGGGAAAATAATGAGTTCCACACATGCACGTCCTGAGTCTTGAATAAATTAAGTCTACATTAAGTCTATAAAACTGAAGAATAATAATAGGGAATGGCAGCATGAAATACTGAACTGAATATGAAGAGTAAGTACAACAGTGTTCAAGAAGCAAAGGCTGACCTCATAGAGGGCAAATGTCTCATGACGACATCTAGGGCCTGGATGGTCTCAAAGGGGATGTTTGGTAGCCGCCCTGATAGTGCCTCATGAAGAGCCTGTAGACTAACACAAGACACCCACTTGATGGCCACTTTAAAGCTGCGGTCCTTGCCCTCACCTGGAATGGTCACCTCAAGTTCCACCTGATCGACAGAAAAGTTAGGAGATAGCAGTATAAGGTGAATGCTGTAATGCTGTCGTAATAATACCTATATTACTAGTTGTCTGAACTAGCTTAAGCAACTTCCACCCTGGAGAAAACTGTATGGTTGGCTGTGCAAAACACAACTTACTTTTTCTCTGCCAATGGGTAAGGGCATAGCTGTGTAGAGATTCTTCCTCCCATCATACACTGGCTTTCGATCCCCGAAGATCTGGGTTTTAAAGTGCTGGACCATATGCTCCACAATTTCACTGAGACACAAAATGAAACATCCAATCACAACATTGCCTAGGAGATCATATCCTAGTGAACAGTGCTGACTACCAATTGCCAAGTGTAAAAAGGTAGCCTCTAGGTCTAGGCAATAAACACCCGAGCATACCGATTGACTCTCCTGGGGCATTTCTCAGGCTTGATGTCAATGTCATAATGGTACACTTCCAGTTTGGGGATTTCCATCTCAAAGAAGTTGGCCTGCAGCTTGATTGTCCTGCCCATGGTCCCAAAGTCTGGCCGTGATGGGGGCTTGAACACATACTCTGGCACTGGGGGAGACGGGGGATCTAAATCAAGAGTGGTCAGGGGAAGAAAAGCAATATATGTTTATGATCACAATATTGGGACCATGACACATTAGCCAGGGTTCTCTAATACATTAACTCTGAATACATTAATGACCTTAAAACAATTTTTTTTTTCATCCAAATCCATATTTATGTAGTTATATCTGCTCCAAACTAGAATCAACCCATTGCTCTCTTAGGGTGTAACCACACTTTATTCTAGCAGAATGCATGGAAGGTTTTATTAATTTCTTGTGTTGAGCCACGTCGCCTCATTGCTGAGACTTTAATGTTGCAGACATGAAGTGGTTCTCTCAGAGCACACTCCCTTTGGCACCTTATCTTTGTGGTACAGCTCTGTGAACTCAAATAGACCAACACCCATAAACCCTGTTAATATCAGGGGCTGATTACTGACTACAATGTACTGTGTTTAAGTGGTTAACCATTCAGAATCTATAGACAAGAAGGATTTGGGAAATTTACCAGGGCCCAACATGTGACATTTCATTCAAATTCTCACAAATCAAAGTATTCCTATCGACAACTACTACTATTATTTTCGGCTGCTCCCGTTAGGGGTCACCACAGCGGATCACCCGTTTCCACCTCTTCCTGTCCTCTGCATCTTCCTCTGTCATGCCAACCACCTGCATGTCTTCCCTCACCACATCCATGAACCTCCACTTTGACCTTCCTCTTTCCTCTTGCCTGGCAGCTCCATTGTCAGCATCCTTCTCCCGATATACCCAGCATCTCTTCTCAGCACATGTACAAACCATCTCAATCTTGCCCCTCTTGCTTTGTCTCCAAACCTGAGCTGTCCCTCTAACATACTCGTTCCTAATCCTGTCCTTCGTCGTCACTCACAACAAAAATCTTAGCATCTTCAACCCTCCAGCTCCACCTCTTGTCTTTTCGTCAGTGCCGCCATCTCCAAACCATGCAACATAGCTGTCTCCCTACCATCTTGTAAACCTTCCCTTTAACTCTTGCTGGTCCCCTTCTGTTGCAAATCACTCCTGACACTCTTCGCCACCCACTCCACCATGCCTGCACTCTTCTTCATCCCTCTTCCGCACTCCCCGTTACTTTGAACCGTTGACCCCAAGTATTTAAACTCATCCACCTTCGTCACCTTAACTCCTTACATCCTCATCATTCTGCTGTCCTCCCTCTCGTTCACACATATATATATATTCGGTCTTGCTCCTACTGACTTTCATTCCTCTTCTCTCCTGTGCATACCTCCACCTCTCCACTCTCCTCAACCTTCCTACTCTCATTACAGATGACAATGCCATCCACGAACATCAAAGTCCACAGAGACTCCTGCCTTATCTCGTCCGTTGACCTGTCCATCACTATTGCAAAGCAAGGCCTCAGAGCCGATCCTCGATGTAAGCCCACCTCCACCTTGAACCCATCCATCATTCCTAACGCACACCTCACCACTGTCACACTGCCCTTATACATATCCTGCGCCACTCTAACATACTTCTCAGCCACACCTGACTTCCTCATACAATAGCACACCTCCTCTCTTGGCACCCCGTCATATGCTTTATCTAAATCAACAAAGACATGATGTAACTCCTTCTGACCATCAATGTTCTCAAAGCAAACATCGCATCTGTAGTGCTTTTTCGTGGCATGAAACCATACTGCTGCTCGCTAATCATCACCTCTCTTCTTAATTAACCTAGCTTCCACTCCTCTTTTCAATATCTTCATGCTGTGGCTGATCAACTTTATACCTCTGTAGTTACTACAGCTCTGCACATCAACCTTATTTTTGAAAATTGGTACCAGTATACTTCTTTTCCACTCCTCAGGCATCCTCTCGAATCAAATCAAAGTATTCCTATATCCTGCATAATTCATGAATATTGATTTTAATTTAAAACAGATAAATGCCTGCTGTGATGCTTGAAGGAGACGAGAACAAAACAAAACATTTTGTCGGCTACAGTGGGACAAAGTAAATCAAGCATTAGACTTTAAAGCCCAAATGTGGAAAAAGCTTACCAGAGCCTATTGACCCAGAGGAATGGGGTCCCTCAAGCATCTCAGCAGCTAAAGAAAAAAAAATACATGTTATGCTTTCTCACAAATTCCACTGGGCCTGACACATGCTGGAGATGGTTCCAAGTGGAAGGGTTAAAAACAGCTTTTAAAAACAGTATGAACATTTTAAGGTCAACAGTCTACGTATAGCAGTCTTACTGCAGAGGTAGAGCTGCTCCTTGAACAATGTCAAAACAGATACTACAAGATGCACTGGTATTAGAGGAGTACATGTAAAGCCAAGAACCAGCATATTGGGATTTAGAGATTATTAAGTCAACATTATTGCAAAAAACAGTCTAAAGACTGAAAAAAGGTCTATACTGCTGAACTTTTATGCATTGTACCTCATGCTCTGCGAGTGCCATTTTGTATAGTGTTGACTGACTTTATAAACTCTAAATCCCAATGTGCAGGTTTTTTCTTTGCTTTACATATAATACCACAAGATAATTTGTACGTTTCTTTATTTTTACATAGCAAATATATTTTTCTTCTACACCCCCCCCCCCAAACCCCATCACCATAGTTCACAACAAGGAGTGGCTTTTAAACTTCTTATCAATAAACACACACGGGTAGCCAAGCACCCTGGCAATCTGACCCTCCTATGGTCACAATTTCACCAAAAGTTAGCATATGTTACATAGGCTTTTTAACATTACAAGGAGAACAAACAAAATATTTGGCTAAAGCATCTGCAACAGTTAAAACACGAACCAAACTAATGCAGACTCTGGAATGTTAAACTGAATAGTAACGGAAGGGAAATCAATCAAGTAAAGTTAGTCAGTTGATGTCGACAGCGACTTCGAATAAGAGGCGAAAGACCTCAACTGAGACCTATGAGAAGGCTGACGTTAGCAAATGACTCGAAAACAAAAACGTAAAGACAAAGACCTCTGAAATGTGTTTTTGATAGAGATCAGCTAAATTAGCCAATTTAGATGAATGAAGACCTTAAATGATGTACCAACTTACTGGGTTAATGTGCAGTCGATTTCAAGGACTTCCCAACTAGTGTTGGCTACTTAGTAAATATTAGCGTTAGCTTCTACCACTCGCTACATTCATTGGTATTTTCACTGGTAGCTTATTGGAGTTAGCGTTATACGTAGTGATGTCCATTTGACAATTACAAACCGATTAGATGAAGATATTCAGAATAGGTTAACTCGTTAGCTAGTTAAATAAGTTAGCCAGGATAACGCCACCTGACGAGATTAGAAATCATGCATGGTTAACAACGGTTTCCCTCTAGGTTATCAAACGCCACCCGGTTTCATCAATGTAAAAGTAACATTTTAGCGAAGTTATTCCCATCATTTTCAGCAGACTCTTGGTAAAGGACCCATTCGACAATATGCAGGTGTTTTGATGAACTAGCTAACAATAACAAGGTCGGGGATAGAGGCTAAGCTAACGAGCGCGACGTTAGCCGCTAGCTAAGCCTGCTAACGCTCTCACTTTGTTTGGGACCAAATGTTCCCCCTATGCAAATTGGCAAAAAATGGTATTCCTAAAGGCAATAACCCAGAATAACAACTCTGAAACTTTTTGGGCTTTTCAACTTTTTCTGGGAACTGAAACGTTGACGCCGTAGCTGTTTTTTTTTCCCCGAGCGAGCCGCATCACCTAGCCGACGTTAGCTTCACAACTCACCTCCAGCAGAGGAATACATTTTGTCGATTGAAGTGTGTGCCGTGGACGTACGTATACTCCACTCTGTTGCGGCTAAATGTCTCCAAAACACATACGTGGCCGAAAAATAGTATTTCTATGCTAAATATCTTGAGCTTCCCAGTTCGGAAACGAAGATTACTGTGTTAACCGACCATAGACCACGAGTGTTTTCTCATCCTCTACATGGCACCATCCCCCCCGACACAAAAACCGAGAGCTGAGAGACGCTAACGACCGTATGAGTGACGTCAGACGTACGGTCCTTTCGGTGTCGAAATGGGAATTAAAAGGGTTTTTTTAGATTTTTTTTTTAAGAGATGGAAATTTAAAGTTGGCGGATAAAAGCTGTTTGCGCTACTATATAGGTTACAATGTCCGCTTAGACGAAGAAAAAAAAATATAACGTCGATAACTGTCGACAAACGGGAAAACACAGGAAGATCAATTATGTTGCTGGCTAAAGAGAAGAGTATTTCCGGGGTACCGTGCGAAATTGATCCAATAAATTATTACTTTAGAGACTTTTTTTTTTTACTTTTCACAAGTCTTTGTAGTTGCTATTCATCTCTTTCAAAACTCCTGTCTCCATTTTAAACAGACACCCAGCATAATAAGGTGAGTATGAGAGCCTTATAACAATACAAATTCAATTAAAGTACAGTTTTATCATTGTTTTCAGTAAGACTCAGTTACTCAGGTGGGGAAACTGTAAAAGATTGAATAGTTGGCGACAACATCGCATTCATGAAGGCTGTGCACCATATACCATGTTGACATAACATACAACACGTTATGAGCTTTAACACGTCATTGCCTGAACCGTGATTTTATTTTTGTTGACTTTCTATCGACTTGTGAAATTGCAAGACCGAAAAACGATAGTTTACAACAGTATGTAAGCTATTAAAACGAATTTGGCCTACACGGATCTACAGAAAGCTGCTGTCAAATTATTGATTGGTATGTCATTGCCAGGCAGTTTACAGTTTAGATTTTACCACTTGGGAAAGTTTCATTAAAATCCCCCCCCCCCCCGCTTTGTGTCATTCATTCAAATTTTCAGAGATTATCCGGGCGCAGGGTTTGTGGCTACCTAATGTAGTCACTGGGTGGCGCTATCTTACCACGGAATGTGTCGAACGCGTCGATTTACGGAGCGACGTTCAAGGATGTGCTGTGAATTGATTTTTGATAACTTGGCATTCAACCAGTTTCTCCAGCGGTGGACCTACTGGCCAATATGATAATAATATTTTGAAAAGTGACTCCAGAGAGAGATGTAAGCTAGGTACTGTATCATAAATTAGAACCTTTATTATGTATTACATCGTCATAAATATTACACCTCTTCATTTAAATGTCCTGGCTATGGGTTAGCTAATCTTCCTTGATAAGAACAGAAAATAAAGCCCAGTAAGTATGCCATTTTATGCTGTTTTAATTTAAATTGTATTTCGTATTTTTTGCATGGCGTGCGATTAAACAACTGATATATATATATATTATTTTTTTTTACATTTGGGGGTTATTTTGCTTTACTAAAAGTCGACAAAAACGATGTTGGTGTCAGAGTCTGTGAGTCTCTTCTTATTGGAGAAGATATTGAGGGTTGAACGATTGAGACAGTCCTACTGTTCTTCTCGATTTTAACAGCGGCAAGGCTTTTCTTGATGTGTTTGCGCTTCTGGGTCGTTATTTGACCTTCTGATCGGTTGATCGGTGACGTGACAGTTTAATTGCCCCCCCCCCCCCCCCCCGCTGATTGATAGTTAAGACATAGCAGCGGTGCGAGTCGTTTTCCCGCACATAGGCACAGTGGCCGGCTGAATTGGGTGTAGCTGTTGTCTGCGCGCCTTGGCCAATGGAACCAGATCCTCCCTGCAGTGCGTAAGAGCGCAAGTTAGCATTTAACCAAGTCTTTGCTGCGGGGCAGCCTGCAGTCTTCACAGTCTTCAACCAGAGCCCGTCGACGCGAGAGAGTCCTCGCAATGCCAGTGTAGTCTTCAGACGTCTTTGGAGTCAGATTTGTAACCTTCAGCCTACTTTTCCCCCCTCTTTTTCCCCCCTTTTTTCTTTTTCTTTGTTCTTCTTCTTCTTCTTCTTTTTTTTAATCAACAAGAAACGTTCCCCCACCCCCCCACCCCCGAACCATGACTGGAGTATTCGACCGAAGGATTCCGAGTGTCAAGCCTGTCGACTTCCAGAGCTCCTTTCAACTTTCTGCCATGCACCACCCGTCTCAGGAATCTCCTACACTGCCCGAGTCGACGGCCACGGATTCTGGCTACTACAGTCCCGCTCCTAGTGGAATTTCCCATGGCTATTGTTCGCCCAACTCAGGCTCGTACGGGAAACCTCTCAATGCCTACCAGTACCAGTATGGCGTAAACGGATCCGCTGGAAATTACTCGACAAAATCCTACCCCGACTACGGCTCGTACACGACCTCCGCTTACCACCAGTACGCCGGGACGTACAGCAGAGTACAGCCCCAGCCAAGTCCACAAGGTACGGGCCCGTGTCTTCCCCTATAGTCCGTAGCACCAAACCAGCCTGCTGGTAATGTATCACGTGGCCGTGCTAATTGTTAAAAAACAAGCTAATATTTCGATGAGAATATCATCACTTGTTGTGGATTTGTCTCAGGTTGTTTCCTTTAAACAAGAAAACAATTCTTAAAAAAATGTGTTCATGAAAAAATCTGTGCGGTGCGGTGAGTTAAAGTCTGCACAGGGTTTCTACTATTGATTTTAAAAATCAGTGCAATACCATCGTAATTCACCTCAAGATCGTATTCATTGCGAAATATTATCACTATTTTTTTGGTTGTTGCTTAATTTCATTTATTTCGGAGGTGTTTGAAAATTAGATTATTTGTATTTGTTTCTTAGGAATGCGCAATTAAAACAAAACGTTTTTTTTTGAAAAAACAAAAACAAAACAAACACTAAACCACGTCAAAGCGCGTTATTTTGTAGGATTGCAGGAAAGTAGAGACGGACTATTTCTCTCATTGACTGCACATTTATACTACATTTACACATTTATTCATTTTGTTCGTTTGTTGACACCCCTTGTGCGCATTTCAACAGAAAAGGATGTTGCAGAGCCGGAGATAAGGATGGTGAACGGAAAGCCCAAGAAGATCCGAAAACCCCGCACGATCTACTCCAGTTTCCAGCTGGCCGCCCTGCAGAGGAGGTTCCAGAACACGCAGTACTTGGCCCTGCCCGAGAGAGCCGAGCTGGCGGCCTCCCTGGGACTCACGCAGACGCAGGTGAGATGGCCGCAAAACAACAAAAAAACAACAACAACAAAAAACACACACACACATCAGGATTGTCCCCGTTTTCACTGTCTTTGCACCTGTCTTTGTATGTTTTATAAACGTTAATTGAGTCCGATCCCGCGTCTTTTTCCTTTCATTTCAATTGCCATCTCTATTATTATTATTATTATTATTATTAACATTGTTGCTATTGTTGTTGCTGTTGTTACACACTCCAGGTGAAAATTTGGTTCCAGAACAAAAGATCGAAACTGAAGAAGATCATGAAGAACGGCGAGCTTCCGCCCGAGCACAGCCCCAGCTCCAGCGACCCTATGGCGTGCAACTCCCCGCAGTCCCCGGCCGTTTGGGACGGCCAGGTCCCCCCCAGGCCGCACGCGGGCCTGCAGCCCCCCAACATCAACGCCACCACCGCTTCCGGTTTTTTGGAAAACTCCGGGTCATGGTACACCTCCACGGCCGGCGGCTCCATGAATTCCCACCTTCAGACCCCGAACACGATACAACATTCTTTGGCTCTTGGAGCGGGGACGTTATATTAAATGCCTGTTTTTCATTTACTTATTTTATTTTATTTTTTTTTCTCTTCTTCTTCTTCTTCTTCTTCTTCTTCTTCTTCTTCTTCGGCTTCTGCTTCTTCTTCTTCTTCTATGGGACTTTGTGTTTAAATTTCAGAGGAATATGCAATGTATTTGATGACAGTCATTGAAGAAATGTGTAAAATGTGTAAATGTGTGCATGTAATTTATTGCATTTTGGAAGACTATTAAACGTTTTAATGAACAACGGACTTTTAAAAACTGTCAGTGCTCTCGACATTTCAGGCTATCCTTTTTTTCCGTGAGGGGAAAAAAGATGTTTGTAAGACTAAAGGCTAAAATTTCACACAGGGCTGTTTCACACAGCTGTTTTAAATTACGATTAAATATCTTACGTACCATAAATCTTGATGGCGGTGCAAATGCTGCTAAATATTTTAGATTGGACAAAACATGCGTTAGTTAAAAAAATAAATAAAAAAGACTACGTGTCTTTATACCGCGAAAATCAGGGTCACGGTGTCTACAGACAGGCTCGCGAGCAGACCAGACACATGACTGGCGGGACGGGACTAAAGCTTGGTGCAGCGGGCATTGCTTACGTTTGCGCTAATAGGAATTAAGGAAACGTTTCCCACCGATCCCCATGCTGCTTTTCCAACTTTATTAAACGGACATATCAAAGCACGTCTTATTCTTTTTGCACATAAACTCCTGTGGAAGTCCTGCTATCTTATATGCTGCACACACAGGCCAAAAGAATGTCATCGTTGCTTAAGCAAGGCTCATTTAACCCAGACTCATATTACTATTATTATTATTATCATTATTATTATCGGTAGTGGTGGTGTTGCTGGTTTTGGAGATGGCATCATTTTGCGTTCTCTCATTCATTCATACTTGATTCAGTGGGGGACGTCATCTCTCTCTCTCTCTCTCTCTCTCTCTCTCTCTCTCTCTCTCTCTCTCTCTCTCTCTCTCTCTCTCTCTCTCTCTCTCTCTCTCTCTCTCTCTTCTCTCTCTCTCTGTCTGTCTGTCTGTCTGTCTGTCTCTGAGCTGATCCCAGCCTCCCCCCCTTAAAGAAAAAAAATGCCCAGGTCCTGCAGCAGACAGTCTACAGTCGTGCTCGCTTTCTTTGTGTCCCCTACAATTAGTTGCTTTGAATGGCAGAGAGGAGGCGAGGGGGCGGCACGGGGATCTGAGACAATCCGCATTCCTGTGGGGGTAGAGCGGCTCCAGAGCTCTGCCACTCCCGGCCGCAGCCCACCTTCCGGGTAAAATAAAATCCGCCACATTTTACCATGTTATTAGCAGCCAGTACCACGGTGCCACTGGAAACCACGAACAAACGTTTCCACTATGAGGAACATTAAGGCATTATAAGGCATTGATTGAATCTCCCCTGCAACATACTACATATATATATATATGTATGTATATATATATGTATATATACATATAATTAGGCCTTTTTTCAACATCCTCCTATTTTTCCCACTTCTAACACAAACTCCAACATAACCGCACATACACCAAACAATGTAACATCATCCGACACATCCGTGTTACCAGTCCCACCTGACGGGAGCCCCCTTCTTTCTTGACGGTCCCCCGTAAGAAACTATAGCGACACGCAGGAGGAGGCAGTGCATCATGCTCAGCTGCAATCATTGAGCAAAGTGCTGTATAAAATGCTTTGCTGAACGCTAATCCAAAACACGAGACCGTGCTCTTTTCCTTTTTCAAACCTAATTTCTGCTGCACCGGCAGTCCCACAATTACGTTGCAAGTAGGTCACTCGAGAAATCTACGTTTGATTTTCATAGCCGATAGCAAGCGTGTGCACAATAGCTACCCAGCCCTGCGAAAATAACAAACAAACACACACACACACACACACACACACACACACACACACACTTGAGCGCAAGCACGAAGGCCTCTACGTGCGCACGCGCACGCGCACACACGCATGCATAGTCTGCACCGTGCGATGCCATTATATGGAGAGTCCCGTTTATTTCCAACCGAACATTTTCCACTCAGCTAGTTCCCCCTTGCAAATCGAGTCTAAATAATGACAGTTAGCTTTACTGGACAGCTTCAACTGTAACACTCCACAATAATTATTCTCCAGGATTAGGCCGCCATTATCATAATCTGGACATTGACAATTATCTATAATTTGCAAAGATGCGCTCGGTTCTTGATTGCAGAGGCCTTTTTTTCTTTTTTTTCAAGATCGCCATCACTAAACAGTGACAGTAATAACAGCTAATTTTGCAGGCAATATATAAGAGCTACTGGGGTGTGCAAACACTCTCACACCTGGATTTGCTTATTCAACCACGAGCAGCAAAACCGTGTACCGTCGCTGTGGTGCCGCATGTCCCCGGTGTTTTTGGTTTATTCTGTTTTACAGAAACGAAGGTAAGTTTAGCTCCAGTTCTTTCTTTCTCTCTCTCTCTCTCTCTCTCTCTCTCTCTCTCTCTCTCTCTCTCTCTCTCTCTCTCTCTCTCTCTCTCTCTCTCTCTCGGCCTTTGTCGGCAGGACAAGGCTAAAAATCATCATTGGCTACATTTTATTATTTAATAACCAAAGCCTTGGCGTTTTTTAGACGTGCATTGGAAAAGAAGAGCAATTTAACCCAATCTAATATTGTTGCGCAATATGTGATCCCCCCCTTTTTTTTGGATCCTTTTTTATTATTATTCGGAATATAGCCTATCATTCTTTGCAAACCCTGATGATGAGTGATAAAAAAATTGTTCTTTGCAATGCTCAGCCTTTCTTTTAGCTTCGTATGGGAACTTTGACTACCCTGCATCAGCTATTCCTAGATACCACACTGGCCAGTGGGTTGACATAACCCCCCACCCCACCCCCGTCTCTCTGTCTGTCTGCACGTCTGTCTGTCTGTCTCTCCTTTGAGACAGTCTATCTATCTATCTATCTATCTATCTATCTATCTATCTATCTATCTATCTATCTATCTATCTATCTATCTATCTATCTATCTATCTATCTATCTATCTATCTGCATGTCTGTCTATCTCTCCTTTGAGACGTATCTGTCTGTCTGTCTGTCTGTCTGTCTGTCTGTCTCCCCACCATAAGAGTTTTGGTACATTGTTTGTTTTGCAGAACAAGGACAGGCCTTCTCTGCGAATGTAAGAGAGTGGATCCCAGGTATACTCTAACTCTGTGTGTGTGTGTGTGTGTGTGTGTGTGTGTGTGTGTGTGTGTGTGTGTGTGTGTGTGTGTGTGTGTGTGTGTGTGTGTGTGTGTGTGTGTGTGTGTGTGTGTGTGTGCCAGTGGGGGATCCGCGACTTGACAGCTGCACGAAGCTTTTCAATGTTGTAATTTCAGATAATATCCCATGCATTCACTCCTCTCGGCGATTTGTGTATGAATAACGGAATAATTTTCTCTTTTGTTCCATCTGTGCTACCTCAAATCCAAATAAAGATGCCTTTTAGTATTAAAAGTGGTAGAAAATTACAGGTAATTATCTTTGACGGTAAAAACGCTGTAATCAGCGGGCTACATCAAAAATTACCCTAATTATGCCTGCATTTATGAGAACGGGAGAGAGAGGGAAAAAAAGCCTCACTTGGATAAAAACCCACAAATTGTCCCAAATATCTCCTTCATATTAAACGCGGCTGCAGCTGGATGCTTTGTTCGCGATCGATCCCGGGGAGCTTGGCATTTAACGCCTTGCATCGGGACGGAGAGAGGGGAGGAAAAAACATTTTGTCAATACTTCTGCTAATGGAGGCTGAAATGACGAGATGAGCCGGACCCGGGACCCGGAGGGGAACGTCTTTCGGGGGTGAATGTAGGCGCGAGCTGAGCATACGGGGTAAGTTCATCTCTTGCCGGTCGACGCGTTGTCATGACATGCATCTCTCTATATACACACCACGGTGGCACGCGCAGCGGCCGTGCGCCGTCCCGCGTGTTTAAAATGGCTCCTGTGCAGGAAACAAGGCTACATACCCGCACGCGTGGGCTCCGTCTTAATCAGTCTTTGCCTCGAGCTGCAAATTATCCCTCCAATAATTTACTGCGCACTCGCAACGAGCCCCTTTTAGCTAGCTGATATGTTGATCCACAATATGGATGGTGACAGGCCACAAAAAGAAGAAGAAGAAGCCTTTAAATGCATCTCATTCTCTCTTAAATCATGTAACAACAGACATCCGTTTTGAGTCATGGTTTACTCAAATCTGACAAAAACATAAAAAGTGTATGTACAACTAAAATCGCAGATTATATTTACAGAGAGACACATTGCTTGATTTTGCATTTTCAAGAGACAAAGCAGTCAAGATCGCAGGTCGGAGTCCTTCCCCTTGATTCGTGGCAAACTCGTGTTCTGGGCGCAGCGGGTGCGGGAAGGACGTGCGCAGTCTTTCGCCCGAACTCGTTGAAATGTCCCTTATATATTTGGTATTACTGACGGTCACACGTTGACATGAATGAAAGTGTTAAAGCCGAGCGCGCCGCACAGCCACGCTATAATGCCGTTATGATGGTTGGCCCCCCTTGTGTCGTTTCGCGGAGGCTTGCTCTGCTGTTCGTCCTTCAAGGAGAGGAGCAGTCATGCCTTTAACTGGGGGCGCACATCAGCCAAATACAGATAGGCCGTGGATCAGTCTGCAGGCTGACGGACATCAATCGTGTGAGGAGGGGGGGGGCACTGATGGACATCCAAAGGATTCTTGGCCCTCTTCTCCTCTGCCAGTCTATCTTTGCATTGCATCTTGGTGTGGGGATGAGTACCAGTGGGAATAGCCGGGCATGTAGCTGTTGGCCGGCATGTTTACTCCTTTGGAGGAGGCCGAGACGTCCCATATCGGAGGGATGGCTGGGGAGCGCGGTGACAGGGCGATAGACCCGGCCATGGGGTCGCCCTCATGCGGGTTGCCGCCTTGCTTCAGCAGTTTCTTGAACTTTGACCTCTTATTCTGGAACCATATCTTTACCTGCGTGAGAGAGAGAGAGAGAGAGAGAGAGAGAGAGAGAGAGAGAGAGAGAGAGAGAGAGAGAGAGAGAGAGAGAGAGAGAGAGAGAGAACACATGCGATTGATGAAAATGAATGACGTGATTCTTCATTTTCTGAAAAGCTGAAAAAAAATGTTCTTATGCTATATCCTATATCATATGCTATTCTAGAAACCCAGTCATCCTTCGTACCAAGACAATCTGAAAATATAAGATAATAATCAGGGTCTCCAATAGAAGCAACAAGAAATCATAATAATGATAAAAAATAGCTATAATACAGATGATATAATATTAATGATAATAGGTATAAATAATACAGCATACTAAGAATAATAGGAATATTCATGAAAATAACGATAATACTACTACAAATAATAATAACAACAACAATAATAATAATAACAATAATAGTAGTAGTAGTAATAATAATAATAGCAAAGACTCCCTCTTAAAATTACATACACGCGGTTGTATTTTCAGGATCAACGTTGGATACATTTGAAATCTGGACATCATTTAAAGGGAACCCAGTATAAGACAGACAGACAGACAGACAGACAGACAGACAGACAGACAGACAGACAGACAGGCAGACCGATAGACAGACAGACAGGCAGATAGGTATATATCATATACATATATAGATACCTGTGTTTGCGTGAGGCCCAGAGACGCAGCGAGCTCGGCGCGCTCCGGCAGCGCGAGGTACTGGGTCTGCTGGAAGCGGTGGTTGAGGGCCTGAAGCTGCAGACTGGAATAAATCGTCCGAGGTTTGCGGATCTTCTTCCCCTTTCCATTGAAACGAATTTCCCCGTTTTCAATCACCGTCGTCTTCTGCTGCTCTGAAACAAAAACGGGCACATGTCACGGCGCACACACGCAGCCCAATGCAGCCATCAGAAGCGAAAGAGAGAAAAAAATATATATAAGGAGGATGAATTATATACACAAACAGTAACGTGTAAAAAGATCTAACACTGGCACACAGACGCCATGGCTGCAACAAATCCTCAAGCGGCCTGTCATATCTGGGAATATTGCGCGTAATGGCACGTCAATTAAATGCTAATTACAACTTTCGAGGCGAGCGGGGCTGCCTAATTCCGCGAACGGTACGCGAGGATTTGATGGTCGTGATTACACCCCGGGCATAAAATGGTTTTTGTGGGAACTGCGGGGAGTGCTCAGGGTCAGCAAAAAAACGGGGACAGCAAAACGCACACTGACACCGAGAGGGAAGAGAGAGAGAGAGAGAGAGAAAAGGCTCCCGAATTATCCATTGCCTTTTTTTTTACGCACCGTTTCCCCTCCAAATCCCAAACTCAATGATCCACCTGCGTTTTGATCATCGATCATCGCGTCCTCTGAATTCTCGCAGCTGGGGTGGATGGTTGTGACAACGCGGAGCGCTCGCTGTGGACAAAAAACGAGACACGTTTTTTCCACATCGACGGTTGAAAAAGGGGGGTCTTACCTGCGCCGTCTAACCTTGTCTGGCCGCCCGTGTTGTTGTGGTATGATGGCAGGTACGGGCTGTGGTGCGGATGGCTCACGTAGGAGTAGGGTAACGACCTGTTGTAGGAGTTGGTCCCGGGGTACGGGGAGCTGTCGTGCTGGTGGTGAGGGTGAGAACCCGAGTGCAGACAGTGCAACGGGTAGTGGCTGGCGGCCATCGACGGGGAGCTCTGCTGTGAGTGAGACTGCTGACCAAACTCCATGAAAGCAGACTTGGACGAGTCCTGAGCTTCCAGACCGTCAGCGATCGTAGTCATGGTCATCATCAAATTTTCTGCCTCGAGAGCCCTCACCCCCGCTCTCAAGTCCAAATCGGTTTTCTCTCGCTGTGCTGTCGTCTCTCCCTCTCCACAGCGAACATGTATTCTCCTCTATTAACGCTCGAATATTTTTTTTTCTCCCCCAGTGGCGTCTCTCCTTCTTCTTCTTCTCCTTCTTCTTCTTGTCCCGCGATATTCTCACTCAATGCGGCGAAAGGTGGGCAATAAGTTAAGGGAAAGATTTTTTTTAAGGTGGATTCTGTTAAAATTGAGCCCTCGCTTCCAGACTTGATGCAGACACTACAAGTAAAATGGTTTGTCTCCAAAGGGCAGCGCCTTCCGATTGGTCATTCAACCCAACGTCATCAGCGCTGTGTGCGCTTCGCGGAGACTTCGTTTCGAGTTAACCCACCTTACCAGCTCCCCACCGCAGCCACGACCATGGGGGAAATAATATATGGTGGGGGAGAGACGCTGCCTAATTCCTACAGGCAAAACACATCACACGCGCTAATCTCGTAAACCGGGTGCTTTTTTTTGGGAATCGCCGAGTCGATTTTTTGTTCTTGGCCCAAACACCCCCCCCAAATTACGCATGACGCGCACAAGCGCGCTCGCTGATTTAGCCTAATGAGTAAGCATCCTTTATGTCCCCTCTTCTCCGCAAGTACCAGTCTCATTTTAAAACGAGGGTGTTTTTTTCCCCTTGGGGATAATGACAGTATGATTGAGGATTCTCACATAACGCAAAAATTACTAATACACATCACACATCACACAAAAAAGGCGCTACAAGAGACAATAAGTTATGTTGCAGAGAAAAGGGTGCATACCCTGGTGAATTAACAGTGTCTTTTATCTCCGCTGGAACACAAGGGCCCGGATAGGGTCTCCAATATATGTAAAATTATGCAGTTTGCTGTTAACCGACTGGCATGTTCGATTTCCAAAAATGCGTGCAACCCATTTCTAATTTCTGTTAATACGAAATGCATTCCCCTCCCTCTTTTTTTTGCAGTGCTCTCAAACTACCCCCCCCACACGGTGCTCGGTGTGGAGCACATTAAAAAATGGTTATGAGGGGGGGGGGTGACGGTTGCAATCTAGTAACAAGGAAAACCCTATTTGACCAGCGACCACTATTTCTTCAAATCTCCCAAAAATTAAGAAATATTCGCCCGTTAATTATCCCCTAATTATACACCAGTGTCGCCCCAATTATCCTCTTATCAAAAAAAAGGTCGCCTAAATGCAGCGTTTAGTCTCAATTTTCCCCTTTTCTGCAGCTAATGACAACTGGGCACCTCGCTATTATCGCCGGTTACGGTTGTTATTTACTTTGTGGGATTTAAAAAGTGCAAAACCCCAGTTGGAAAACCCATTTTTACTGCAAGTGGCCCAGACGGGAGGCACGGGGACAGGTCGTAGATATACGTGAAATAATCTGCGTGACCGACTTCGTTATTGGGATTGTCTTTACCTACGGAATCAGAGAAAGAGAATCTCTCTCTATATATATATCAGAGCACTTTTTTATCAGCTGCATGGGGATGCAGGTAAGAATGTGGTCTGCATTCTGTTCTGCGTTCGTTCCACTGCAACGGAGCTGTGATCACTACACCGTGTCTGGGAATCACCATGTGATTTTATTTTTTTTAACGAGGCGAGAAAATTGAATGATCTTGCGTATAGAAACCAGCACACCTCCGTTACGCCTCGGTGATGTACAGGAGCAAAACCTGCAGCCCGCGTTCCACTTCGACACGCCGAGGGGGAAACCAGATCCGGTCTATCTCCCCCCCCCCAATCGCCTTTGAATGGCACCACCAAGCCATACATTGCTATGCATATAGGACGCAGCGATCTGCAGCGCAATGGTGCTCGCGCCCCTCTCCGTCGTCGCGCTCGATCTGTTGAGACGTCTTCATTTATCAGCTTCCGGGGAGCCGCCACCTGTTTCTGCACCGACACGCATCCATGCAGACCCCCCGAGATAACAGTCAGGTTAGGGGGGGGGGGGCAAGTTTTGCTGTCCTGCTGGCGTTATTTGGAGGCTTTTTCTGCACTTAACTGACATTTACTCAAGCGATGAAAAGACGGATTTGTTTGAATGGGGAGCACGTGGCATACTCGATTTTGGTGCTTTGGAAATGTTGAAAATGTGACAGCCGTGCCTAATTGCATGCTTTGCGCACGTATGCACCTAAAAGGAGAAAAAAATCAATATAAAATAATAAAAAAAACCCTGTAAATTACTGATTATTATTGGACGCAGGCTGATCAGTCCAAACAAAACGAAATTGTGCTTTTGCTACCCGCATGCGCATTAATAATTACCCAGACAACGGCTCCTTTAATCTGCCATAAAACCAAAATAATACGTCGCACATTAGTGTTTGACCTGCACCAAGGCCCGCTGTTCACCGGCGCCTGTTAAGCGTGGTGGATACGGGGCTCACGGTCGTAATTTGGAGGGAAATTGTTTTACATTTCACTTTGACAAAATGTCAATCACGAACTGAACAGCGTTCAGCTGCAGATCTACAAATCACTCCGTTCCTAAGTAGATGATTGACCTTCAGCACAATCAATGGCCGCGGTGGTTTAACAGAAGAGGTCTTTATTTCCAGCTGTCCCATAAAAGCTGATGAATGACTCTCTAAAATCACTCCAATATCAAAACCCCACTGTGGATTCGTCGGGCCCGGGATTCCCCTGAAACCCGACTGACGCGTCTGCGTAATTGGGACACAATCGAACCGAGGATATTTTACACTCAATTTATTGGCGTAACCCCGATGTTGCGGTAAGATTAACACAGGGCAGTCACGATCAATTTAATAATGATATGATAGGTGACGCGGAGTGACTACGGGCCCGTATCAGTATCCGGGCTGATTTGGCGCGCATAATGCGCAGGATTCACGCAAACATTCAAGTTGTAATCACGTTAGCGCAGGTTAAGCGCAGCGGGCTAAACTTCGCCGGCGTGCGTGTGGCGAACACGTGTTGATCGTATTTCAGCGCTGTGAGAGTGGAGTTTGCGGTCGGTCGGTCGGTCGGTCGGTCTGACAGCTATTGGGTCGCTTGCATGGAAAGCCATCTCGCTGACTGTGGCCGAGCTGCTGCATGGGGACAACGGAGCTTGTCAGTGTGTGAGGCCGGGAGGTCGTTAGACGTGTCTCCCCTCTCCGGAGCAGCAAACCCACCGGCGCTGGCCTGCGTCGACCACTTTCCACTGCTGCTGCTGCTAATGTGTGTGTGTTTGTGTGTGTGTGTGAAGGGAGGTAGCGATGGGGAGAGAAAGTAGGATGCATACCACACACAGCTGTCAGTATAACATGGTTCATCGTAATGAAATTTAGTGAGTGCACCCATCGCAGCCCCCCTTCTCAAGCGCACGCACACTCACATATATGTGTGTGTGTGTGTGTGTGTGTGTGTGTGTGTGTGTGTGTGCATGTATATGTATATAATATATAACTTTGTATAAAGAAACACTCAACGGTAGGGAAAGTGCTCAACAAATAAGGAGCAAAATTATCCAGTGAGTCAAGTAAATTCTTTATGAGACAGTACAAGCCTGTTTCATGCCATAAGCAATCATCAGCTGTCATACACACACACACACACACACACACACACACACACACACACACACACACACACACATACACACACAGAGTCTTTAATGCTCCAGCAGAACTCATCCACATACACAACTCCCATCCATTCGTGTAATATTGGCGCAACGCTTTTGCGCACGCGGGTAGATTATGCACAGTATACGCCAATGAATACCCAATTTACACAACCCTTTCATGTCCTCATGCAAATTAGGGTAGATTTACCAGAGAGTGCAAGAACAAGATTTACGGTCTAGCGATAAGAAGAACATGGCCACGCATATGAAAAACACGGGTTGATTTTACAATCAGTTTTGAATAATAAAACGGGGTTGCATTATCTCTTGAGCAAATAGGAAAATTGGCATATGCATGGACCCAGGTGCAAGTGAGGTCCTTCAAACGTTACCAAAAACTCCGGCGTGGTCGGTGTGGCCTAAATAACTGCAAAATAAATAAAATTAAAAAAATCACCAATTGGTCCTCACAGCCTCTCCAAGCCTATAACGGATTCAGTTTAGTGCACGGCTGAAACTGCACTGAGGTGACATGATGCAGCTGGTGTCATTAAGATGCTGCGTGGTTTGTCTGAAAACACACAATGTCAAGGTGGCTCTAGCATTTATTTGCTCATTTTTGCAGGAGCAGCTACGATTTCATCACCTCATACTATAAGCGGTCCTATTTTCTTATGTATTCACAGCATTCCAAATTAAGGACTGGTTACAGAAAAGATGTCCGTACCCTTTTATAGAGCTGTGGCCTGTATAGATGCCATACTTGACAAAAAAACACTTTTACTGATAAAAGACACACACACACACACACACACACACACACACACACACACACACACACACACCATAATTGCTTCGCTATGGGTTTTTGTTTTTTTGTGTTTTTTTGGTTCGCTGTTTGTTCTACGATCAAGACCCAGCAGCCTATATTACCTCGTAATTCGGGCCTATATGAAACAAGGGCACGCTAGGCCTACAACTACTACTACTACTACTACTACTATAAGGCAGTACACACAGACAAGATATCA
Organism: Lampris incognitus; assembly: GCF_029633865.1. Taxonomy (NCBI): domain Eukaryota; kingdom Metazoa; phylum Chordata; class Actinopteri; order Lampriformes; family Lampridae; genus Lampris; species Lampris incognitus. The sequence goes on from NC_079228.1 coordinate 20,579,389, forward strand.
TGTATCAAATGAATAAGAAAAGAGCTGTATCGAAAAGAAGAAGACTGAAATGAATTTTATCTTGGTGACAAATTGAGGACCAGTGAGGCACAAGAGGCGTCCCTCCTCCGTGCCTTTTCCCTCTCTCGACTTAATACGCGACATTATTAGGTCTGACAGCACAGTGGTCGGTCTTGAAGGAGAGGATTTGGTGGGTAGATGACAGACAGGAAGGCCAGCAATCATAGGCTTTTTTTTTTCTTTTTTTTCTTTTTTATCAGAATGTACTGTTCGATGGCGTTTATCCTTGATGATAGAAAATTGCTCTGTTGCCAGGACGCAGCAGCCGAAATAGAGGGCAGGAGCAACATTTCCATTTTCCAGTTTGAAAGCCATTGAAATGAATTAGTAAAATGAAAAAAAGAGGAAAAAAACAGAGGGAATCTCGTGGTATAAATAAAGGGCAGTAAACAAAGATACCATTTTCCTCGCTTGGTTGGACTGCTTCCCTTTTGATCGTCTTCTTCTTCTTCTTCTTCTTTTTCTTCTTCGTCTTTTTCGTCTTCTTTTTCTTCTTCGTCAGTGGGATGTTCACTTCAGCGGTTGCAGATAATACGCTTGGTTTCCAATGTCCAGGTCTACACTTCAAACACACACATTTATTTTTGAACCTCCTGAAATAATTAAGAGAGGAGAAGTTTTGTCTTTTGTTTTTTTTTAATTAATCTCCCCTGGGGGAAATTCATCCTCTGCATTTAACCCATCCTAGCCACGTAGCTAGGTTCTCGCCATGCCCCGGTGAGGCACAGGCAGGAGTATTAACCCTGACACACATGTCTTTTTGATGGTGGGAGGAAACCGGAGCACCCGGAGGAAACCCACGCAGACACGGGGAGAACGTGCAAACTCCACACAGAAAGGACCTGGGACGGCCTGGGGTTCGAACTCACGTCCCTCTGCATGTGAAGCAACAGTGTTAACCACTGGGCCACCGTGTTGCTCCGCGAGGAGCTCGAGGGGCTCTTTGATCTGGTGCCAAAGGGGGGAAATTTTTTAAAATACTTGATGATACGCAGGAACTAGGTTTATGAAATATTTAAGTACATATATAGGTGTAAATGAACACAGGTGGCTTGAGGCAGTGTGTACAGTTAGTACGGTACAAAGGCCTGACACAAGGACCGATCCTGCTTTAGAAATGAAAACGTTACAGTGTAAAAACAAGAGTTTTTATCTCGCTCAAACGACAGCTGATATTATAACACATGTAAACTACGTGCAGGAAATAAATAGGTTGAGTTTTAGTCTTGCTATCTCCTTGAAAATGAATGTATTCTAAACCAAGAAAAAAAACCAATTAGAATATATTGTGTTAATACGTAATACTCCTACTAGTCTTGGCAATAACGATAATAATGATATTAATATAATAATGCTTACAACAATATTATCAATAGCAACGACAGCAATAATAAAACGATAATAAATATAAATTGCTGCTGTTGTTGTTGATAGTATTGTCGCTGTTATCGTCTTCATCACGCCATCATCATCATCGTTGTCGTCGTCGCCATCACACGCACGCACGCACGCACGCACACACACGCACACGCGAACACTCCAGTGGAACAGAAACGAGCTGTGATGAGGCGTTATATGGCCAAACACAATTCAACTTCTGATCTCCATCAAAATCCAAACGGTAAAAAAAAAGGAAAATGTTCTTCTTTGTGTCAAAATAGAAACACATAAACGTGTTAAATATTTTCCCCTCACTGTTTTGCATGTTTTGTTTGTTGTGGAGGGCCTACATGTAGGTTGAACACAGGGATGTAAACACACAGACTAACTCTCTGTAACCTCCATAAGTGATAAGTAAACATGTGGCAATAAGCCTTAGGGGCCATGGTGACCGCTGCACTTTGCAATTGGGAAGGCAAACAACAGTCTAATGGGACACAAACAACAAGAAAGTAAACAACAGAGAAGAGAAACATTTAAAAAATGGAGTGAGAAGGTCAGAAGCAAAAACAAAAACAAAAACCTGAAATATCCTCATCTAGAGAGGATGAATTTAGAAATGGCACAATGTGAAAATCAAGGAATGAAAAGCTAATCTGGAAATCTTTTGAAAAACAATAACAACAACAACAACACAAACAACAACACAAAATCAAATTTGTTAAGACTGTAACACTAGTTTTTCCCCCAATTAAATCATAGCTATAGTCCTGAAAATAAATAAATAAATGAATAAAGAGGCCCCCAACGTCCTCCTTCCCGGCAGTTGAGCTTTAATAACAGGAGAAGAAGAAGCCGTGCGGGTTCCTATAGGAGGCAGTCCTGAATGAACCTGGAGTGAATGCACCACCGGAGGAAGTGGTGCACACAATAGCCAACACTGCCCACAAGATAAAGGGAGACTGAAACATAAGAGCACCAGGTGAGCTGAGGTGGAAAAAAAGAAAGTGGAGAGAAAAAAAAATGTCACACCTGGTCCAAAGCTGTGTGATGGACAGGAATGTCTCGTTCGCTGAGCTGCTCAAGTTCTTGTCAACCGAGAGTTTGCAGGAGTTTGTCAGGTGGTAGTTGTGGGGGGACCATTATCGGCCCCACCTTCAGACACACCTACCTGAAACTGCATTTCCCATCAGGTTTTGGTCCGTCTCGCATCCTCTCCTCCTGTGCCAATTGTGTTTTTCGAGACCTTAGATGTCTTGTTTGACGTTTTGTTATATGATGTAGCCTATGGTATCTACAGGGACCCTACACTATCAGGGAAGATGACATTTTGAGAAATTATCCCCGACAGGCAATGCAGGAATGGGAGGTGGTTGGGACAAACAGCCATGTCTGTGTGGCCCCCTGTGCCAGGATCATTTTAAAGACCATTTTAAAGGATCACCTCTCCTTCATCTCTACTTTAAAAAGTGAATTTCATGCACACACACACACACACACACACACTGTTCAGGAGAGCTAAAGATATTAATCCGGCTTCCTTCCCTTTGTGTTCTCATCTGCCAAGTCACTCCAAGTGATATTATGTTGTAATCTAAGACCACCCCCAAAATCTTCTATTGTGTCCCGGCTGTTTTGTTGGCTAGGAAACATCAAGGGGGGGGGGGTTATGCATGGCAACCACTTCAAATTAAAAACTTGATGTGCTTGAAAACAAGCGCACTTTTGAGGAAAACGTCAGGAGAAATTGACAGCAGCCTAAATAACGCGTGTTTTCATCCCTTCCATTCACTTTTATTGGTTGGTTGGTTGGTTTGTCGAGACTATTTTTTTTTTGTGGCCTCGACAGGCTCTGCGCACGTCACCCAGATTTGACATCAGATAGCAAGAAACGGTACAACAAGGGCAAAGCATGGAGAAAATCTCATGTGATTTCATCTAATCCACAGATTTGTGGCATTATTGGCAGTGTTACCTTTAGTAAAAATAAAAATAAAAAAAAAGTGCTCTACAATGACTTTATTGACCAGGACTAGACCATATGGAAGTGTCTATTGGCTTGACAATTGGCATATGGCGGCTTTTTAGCAAAACAGAGTGAACTATACTCTATTCTAGGACGGCCTGCCGTTCTCCGGGATCAGTTAAATGGTCTGTCCGTGAGATAATTTCTATAGCCAGCCTTGTATTTTCATAGTTATTAACGCTTTGCCAAGAAAGCCCCCGTAGCTCTTATTATGATTCGCCGTGAGCTGCCAATTTCCCAAAGTTGGAGAGGTTTCAGGACTTGGTCCATTTTCGTGGAATGCAGGTATAGGCAATTTTACGCGATCGTCGCCCTTGGAAATGCGTTAAGCCTCACCTAAGGCCTCGCTCAAACAAAGAGACCCGAGGGCCGATTAGCAAGCGGCACATGACCTCGATGCACGGCTGCACAACTACGCAAAGGGCAGCCCTGCTAGCAACAGGCCTCATTCCGCCTCCAGTCGTAAACCGCCCCCATCGCCGGCGTCGAACCCTGGACAACATGTCAGGCCTTTGGACCCTCGCCGTTGTTGGTTCTGAACATTCAGATCGACGCGCTTCATTTAGCGAACCTCTTACCAAAACTGTCGTTAGACGGTTGTTTGACTTGGATCGTGTATTATTTTGCAGGATTTCTGCCAAAACGGTGGAATTAACTTTATGCCGTCGCTCATTCTTGGATGTTATTGAGTTCTGCCATACCACAATAGTGCTCACAAATGAGCTTGATGCAGATAAATCGAGCTCAAGGTAAGAAAAGCAGCCGTGTTGCGCCAGCGGAGGTTTAAACACACGACTACTCAGGAAATGGTGATTCAGGAAAGGGAACAAGATAATATCGTACACAGTGAATACAGTAACACACCTGAAACTAAAGCATAAACTAAATACAGCCTTGGCCATGTGTACAGAACTCGGGCCTCAATTCAAACTCTTTCGGCTTAGTGTGGGCCATGCAGCATCAGGACTTTTGTCCAGCCATGTCAGTCCCCCATTTCAGCGACGATAATGAGCACTGAGGGACAGACAATGCAAGTGTGACGTATTTAGGAAATAGAAAAGTTGTCAGCTACAACAGTTTCCTCTCAGTGTTCACCGTTAGACACGGCAAGGGGGAAACCGTCGTTTTTCTGAGAAGGTAAATATCTGATGATGAACTGTTGTTTTTTTTCCCTTCTCTTTGTTCTCTCTGTCGCCCCTCCCCGACATCCCTCTCTCCCTTCCATCCCACCCACCTTTTTCTCATGTTCTCCATCCCCCAGGTCCAACCACCAGTCTCCGTCCATCCATCCATCCATCCATCCATCCATCCCTTCCCCGCTCACTCCCCGCTTCTCTCCTCTTCATGCCCACCCTGCCCCACTCTTCCCGTCTCTCCCCCTTCCCTTAACCCCCACCCCCTCTCTTTGCCCCCCTCGCCGCCGCCGCACATCCTCTCCTCCTCACCCAATCCCCTCCTTTCCCCTCCATGCGCCTGTCCCCTAAATATGCCCCAATCCACCTGCCCCGCCTCCCCACCCCCACCCCCACATCGACATCACCTCTTACACACACACACACACATGCACACACACTTCCAGCTTCCCTTCCCCCTTCTTTGCCCCCCCCCATCCCATCCCTCCCTCTCCCTGGTTGGTTTCCACAGCTGCGGCGAGTGAGGGGGCAGATGACCGGAGAATTGGCCCCTGGGAGAGCGCTGAGCCATCCTGGTGCTATTAGGCTCGTGGCTAATAATAGGTGTTTCAGACCGGGGAAGATCAATCAGGGGGAATCATGGGGAATGTTCGGAGCAGCGCTTTTTACACATCGGCCCAGATGGATGAAATTACACTTGTCAGTTTTTAGTTGCATTACTCCCAAATTGGTTGTCTACTCTTTTTTCCTCTCTCTCTCTCTCTCTCTCTCTCTCTCTCTCTCTCTCTCTCTCTCTCTCTCTCTCTCTCTCTCTCTCTCTCTCTCTCTCTCTCTCTCTCTCTCTCTCTCTCACTCTCTCTCCCTCCATCTCTTCTCTCCTCTCCTCTCCTTGTTTTCTCTTTCCCTTCATTCATGTGTCAGCGGCCTTGCTAAAAGGATTGGGTGGTGAAATCCCTGTCATTTTTGTCTTTTCCCTGTTTAGCCTTTCGCTGGGTAACTGGGTTCCCTGCATATGCACTCAGACCAAATCAGTCTGCAGTCCTGTCTTAAGGCTCGGGCAATTTGCATGCAAAGGGCAGGCATATGAACAAAATGTGCATCTGACATTTTTATGAGCTGCTGCTCAGAAATAACCATTGCATTGTGTCATCTTTAACTCTTCTGAAATGTGCAATGAAAGTATTGTATATTAATAAATGTGCTGAATTTGTTTGCACAAGACAACTATATATTTCCTCGGTAGCAACATGGCAACACTACATATATATATAAAAAATGAGATATTTAGGAGGATTCTTGCATTTTAAAAGAGTAATAAAGTACACTGAAAAAAATACTGGCTTTCTTGAATACTGTCTTTCTTGAAAATTGCCTGTGATTTTTCATAGCGATAGCATGTGATGTAACAAGCGCCTGTTTGAGAGGAACGGCAGATATTTCACAGAAACACAAATCCCTTCAAAGGGAGACGGAAAAACACTGGGAGGCTTGTGCGACAGGCTAACGTTGACTGCAAACCAAGTTGTGTTGCCTCAATTAATTTGCCCTTAGTGTTATTATATGACCGTACTGAAGTATAGCCTAAATTCAGTGTACAATCCCTGTTTCATGCCAGTCACAGGTAGTGGCTTGTTTTTACAACACTGTTACCTCAAAGCAACATTTCACTGCAACACAACATTTGCATCCTGCAAAAATTACATTGGCAGAAGGAGCTGAGGAGCACTCCAATGGCTGTCCAATTTCCATTGTCTTCACACGGAGGTTACAGCGATGCAATAACCGTATCTGGGCTTCTTCTGGACTATTTGTATAAGCAACCGTTATAACCGTGTTTGTTAGTCTAGGATACTAAAAAAAAAACCAAAGCATTGGGTAGTCAGTACAAGCAATATCAGCCGTCGCCTCTTCAGAAACTCCTACGGAGAAATGCATCAAAAATGGGAGTTAGCTTTACCAGTGTGAAATATCATTACCAACAACCAACAAACCTGCACTGAATATCGCTGCAGACTTAGAGATCTGATAGGTGATTTGACCCCAGGCCGTCATGTTTCCATGCAATCAAATAGAGAGAGAGAGAGAGAGAGAGAGAGAGAGAGAGAGAGAGAGAGAGAGAGAGAGAGAGAGAGAGAGAGAGAGAGAGAGAGAGAGAGAGAGAGAGAGATGGGTGGGGGGGGGGGGTCTCAGGGCTGAAAGTGTTTTATGCCTGGCAGTATATGCCATACAGCATATCATCCAAGCGCCCTTCAGCTCCTGTTGTGTTACGTGATAACTAGCACAGCGTGTCAGTCAAAGAGGTGACTATGGAGGCTGAGAGGGTTCATTTCGAGGCAGCCACACAACAGCTATTTGTGTCAGTGATGTCCACTTCTGATGAGGCGTTGACAGCCTAAAATGTTTACTGTGCTACCCGGGCCACTTGTCTTCGCATTAGCGATATTTCCTTGATGGTACCTACTGTACAAGGTAAGTCACTGGCTCAAGGTATGTGTGTGTGTGTCTGGGGGGGGGGGGGTACTGACATCTTAAAGTAGCTTGAACTGTTGCTCATGTTACTACTATGTAAGACGGGTGCTAATGTACCCTGCTATTGAAAAACGTGCATGACATGCATGACGGGGGGTCAATAGCTGTTCTGCAGAGCACGCCAGGGAGACCTTTTTCCTTCCCAGTGAAAATCAATACAGCCCCCAGATGTTGCGGTGTCCCGGTCCAGGCGGCGGCCTGATTCGAGATGTTCCTCCATGTCTGATTGCACAACACGGCTGTCTGAGAAGAGTGGAAACAGAAAGGGCTCTTTGACAGAGCACGCAGTGACCATGGGGGAGGGAAGCCGCGGGCCCTCTCTCTGTGAGAGAGACGGTCTCCTTAGCAACGGGGAGAAAATTAACATTGACATCCTGACTTCCCGGCAAAACTTGTCTCAGGGCTTCAGTGGATATTTCCATGGGGTGAGCAAAAAAAAAAAAAGTGACGTTCAAAAGCCGATATAAAGACACACACTCCCCGCTTGTCTTCCATTTATATTGAAATGAGGTTTTTCCCTCCTCCTCTCCCTCCTCTCCCGGCTTGTGTGAAGGGAATACAGAGGGTCCTGATGTATGTATTTTGCTCATTTTACTGTGTCTGGCGTTTCCGCGCCTCTCCGCTGTGACTCTGTGTTTGCCTCCCGCTGTGGTAAACACAACACCGCCTATGATAGCGCATGAATTTTCAGAGCGCTCAAAACACCGCCGAGGAGCGGAAACACTCTCTCTCCTCTCTCTCCCCTTCTACCTTGCAACACTGTCAGTCCTCTCTCCACACTTCCAGCCAAGGTATTCAGCTCCCATGATTGCAAACACGCATAATGACAGCATCCCCGGGGGCCTGGCGGAGGTACCCCACTGGTGCCGAGACACTCTATCCTGTCGTCACATGGCAGGAAATTTGTTAGTGGTGCACTTTGGAGCCTGGTGAGCTTTGGCAAGGCGACAGCAGAAGCTGGGCCTTTCTTTTTCTTTCTCGTTTTTTTTTTTAACGTTAATAAAATGCAATTGTAAATTGGCCCATACACTTGTAGTACACACTGGAACAGCTCACACTCACTGCTTCCTCCCGTTGCAAGGCCAGGCCGAGCGGCATGGAAGCATAAGTGTGAATACATTATAAAGTAATGAGGAAACATCCAGGAGAGGGTCATGGTGGGTGGGGGTAGGGGGTGGGTCGAGCGGCTGCAAGGGGCCTTACCAAGAGCTTTCACCATGCATGGATTAGTCATTGGTGTTTGAAAAGCGAGCAAGAGGTGGGGTTCAACAATGTTGCACATAGCAACAGTTGCTAAGAGTTGTGGCAATGGCGGGGCCTATTCAGGTTTTCATCATGTAGATGAAAAGAGACAGGGCTGTTTTATATTTGTGTGTAACTGCATAATCAGTCATAATCGTATGGTATCTCTAACAATATACCACGTATTATCCGTGAAAATAGAAAGCGTGCTGAAAGCCATGGGGAGTTGAGAGGATAATAATCTAATTCAATCATAACCGTGGTACCAATACAGAGACAAGCCCCGAAGGCACATCTCGAACAAGTCTCGCCATATGAATGTTAGACACGACACTCTCAGTTCTGGCCACCACCACCACCACAGATGGAGCATGTCATTCTCCCCACAAATCAAAGACATGCATCCCTGTCTCTGAAGACCATTAGCCAGAAACAAAAAAAAAAAAATCCTACACATAAGGTTCCACACCAGCATATCACCCGTGCAACGCTCAAGTCATCAAATCCAATTCAAAAGGCGAAGCATCATTCAGCATCAGCATGTCACAGAATTCACAGTGACACGCCGAGTGGAGAGAAGTCTTTAAGTGCGTTATGTACTCTCCCTGTCAGCCATGCATTACACGCACGGGTCACACGGTGCACTGTAGCCTATAGATTCTCCTGGGGGGGTGGCTGGAGGCGAGTGCTTTAGAGCCACTTCTGGTTTCTCTACAGAGCATCCACCCTCCTATTGGCATTCAGTCACTGATGAGCCTGCTGCGCCGCACCGGAGTCGCCTGATGGAATGCCATGGCAACAACCGACACCTGGCAAGAGTTCATCCCACCTCCTCTATCTTCTTCTCTCTCTGTCTCTCTGTCTCTTTCTCTCTCTGTCTGTCTGTCTGTCCGTCTCTCTCTCTCTCTCTCTCTCCTTCCTCCATCGTCGCCCCCCACCCCTTTCCCTCACATCCTCCTCCACCCCCACCCCTCCTCCTACCGAGATGCTGGAACATTTTTCTCTCGGACTGACTGAAAAAGCCCCTGTGAACAAATAATGGGTGCATGCCAGTCTAAATAAAGTGCAGTTTATGAGTTGTGGTCAGAAACGTCTCTCTCCTGCCCCTCTCGCTCTTGCTCTCTTTTTAATGTTCTACACAAAAAAAAAAAAGATTGCCAGCATTTTTTTTAAACTTTTTTGGCCGTGTGGCTGGTTGGTGATTATACAAAGCCATTTCTTTCCTTTCTCACAGTGAGACACATAGTCAAATAAAAGCGAGCGGCTCCACACCAGTAGTCTGCAAAGCCGGCTCATACTGTGCCGAATGGAACAAGGTTCCCGAAGCCAAAACAAACCAATGTGTCCCTTAGCCATTTTTTAACCTCAGCTCCTCAATAACATGTTTATTAGGCCTCTGACTTGAATAAATCTTCTGAGGTGGGCCTCGCCTCGCTTGTGTTATCAATTAATCAAATTAATCAGGACTGGAAGGTGCTTTACCGGGCCCATGTGTTAGAGTCAGGCGGCTGTATAGCTGTCCGAATAAACCATTGTTTGACAGGAAAATCAACCATATTGACCGAGTATATCGGCTCCTGTTGAGATTTCCAGCGGTTTGGCATCGAGACTGCAAGGGATAATAATCCCTCACAGTGGAAGAGCTGGCCGTGAAGAACTTTTGATGCAAATGATTTTGGTATCAAAATGTTGAATTTTACTTTCGATGCTACTGAATTGTGCATTATGTTTTTAAATTTGAAATGATGGGGGTTCTGGAAATGATGGATATTTTAAATTGAAAGCCAATTTGTTCTCCGCATTTAACCCATCCTATTGTATAGGAGCAGTGGGCAGCTGCATCGCCCGGGGACCAACTCCAGTTCTTCTTTCCATTGCCTTGGTCAGGGGCACAGGAGTATTAACCCTAACATGCATGTCTTTTTGATGGTGGGAGGAAACCGGAGCACCCGGAGGAAACCCGTGCAGACATGGGGAGAACATGCAAACTCCACACAGAAAGGACCTGGGACAGCCTGGGGTTTGAACCCAAGACCTTCTTGCTGTGAGGCAACAGTGCTAACCACTGGGCCACGGTGCCGCCAAAGTTTTTATACACACTCATAGTACTCAAAAAGAGGAGGAGGGAAGAGGAAGAGATGGTGTGTTGAAATGTTCACTTGACGTTAATACACCGGGACAGCTAAGTCCAGTAATGACTGACAACACCATGAATCCTTGTGTCTGCCAGGATATAAAAATATTACACCATAAGCAATTATTTGTTTCCACACATTCATAAATATGCCAGTTATCAAATCTTGGTTTAGCAGCAAATGATTAGTGGCTCTGGTTTAGCTAAGCCTTTAGCCTCTGTTTCTCTGGGTCTGGCAGCTTTTACAGGCCTCGTATTGTCCCCCGAAAACCAAAATATGAAGGCCAAGGCCGCCATTTTTCAAGGTGATAGAAAAAAAGACGGCCGCACCCATAAACTCAGACTCGGGGAAAAACTCTTGAGGTTTCAGCATCGAGTACGATATCATAAATCATATTTAAGAAGCTAACACCACTACCAAGAATTTGGCCCTCATTTTTAGGGTCTTTCTGCTAAGAGGTATTGACCAACATAGGACGGACCTTTAAAGAATTTTGTTTTCCATCCATCAAATGTTCCTGCAGTCAAAGTATGCGGCCACCACTAAATTATTTATTCTATGTTGCTAGTACTATAGGAAGCATGAAGCCTAAGTGGAACGGAGAAATTGAGACTAGGAACACTAGAATGGTGGTAAAATAAGGAGTGGTCGTTTTATAAGTAGGGCAATAAAGCTACTTCTAATTCTAGTACACTGAAAAAAGGGGAGAGGCGGGGCGTTGTACAATTTACAAAAATGCCTTTTGTATGTATGACATGATTCATTTATGTTACTTCTCGGATCGTATTTCAGTCATGTAGAATTCTTTTAATTTTGATGGATGTAAAATCTAAAAGTTTCAGTCATGGTAAGGACAAATGAAGATGCTATGTTTTCTTTGGAAGCCCCGCCCCCTTCCAACAGCGAAAACTTGTGCAGCGGAATTATTGGCCACCCCCTTTTCGCTCGTGTTCCGGTCGAAACAGGACTGATTCCCCACTGTGTCTTATTCCTCCGAGGTTGTTTTTGGGTCTAGCACCGGGTCAGTATACACGCCAGAATCGCTGTGTAATCCAACTCTGCAAACAGGTTATGGGCCCAGAGTTACCAAGCGATTTACCACCGAGAGAAAAGTCGCGTCGCACAGCGTGTCTGATGAGAGTTAGCATGCTATGCTAGCACCATCAGGCGAGCCGCCGAGTCGAGTAGCCGCTGGTCTCGGCTAGTTTTTGACGGAGGTGAAAAGAATTATGAACTGTGAGAGACGAATATTTTGGGCCATCTTCAGCTGCAAGGGCTAAAGGACACCATTTTAATTGAGCCAGGCGACGATGAGGAAGCGGAACCAGCAGAAGACGAGGAGAGAAATGCCGAGCCATATGCAGAGCTAATTCAGTTTCTGGATGATAAAAGCTTGTCGCTGGTCATGCGAGAAGCAGTGGACGACGGTGATTCATTAAAACAGACAAAAGCCCAATAAAGCTCACCTGGTGTGGAGTCGAGATGGAATGAAAATCTGCATACGCATGGCTTTCCATGGCACATGGTTAGCCACCACTGATCTAGACCGAGAATACAACAAACAAAACCATGTGTTTAAACAAAACCTGAATGTGAAAGAAATGGTTTCAATTAACAAAAAAATCACGTTTGTTAAACAGATAAGAATTTAGTTTATTGAACATAAATACATTATTTTTAGAAAACACAACTTTAATATGTGCAATCGATGGACATAATTTTTTTTAATGTAAATCCAACACTTTTTTCCTTTTTTGTTTTACATAACAGCATTTATGCATCCATACATGGTGGAAAATGCCCGCCCTTTTCTCCCCAATTTCACCCGGCCAATTACCCCCTCCGACCCGTCCCGGTCGCTGCTGCACCCCCTCTACCAATCCGGGGAGGGTTGCAGACTACCACATGTCTCCTCCGATACATGAGGAGTCATCAGCCGCTTCTTTTCACGTGACAGTGAGGCAGGGTTGCCAGGTCTTTGTGATAAAACTAGCCCAATGGCCAATCAAAACTAGCCCAATGACACCTAAAGCTAGCCCAAAAAATACCCATTACCCGTTTTGCTGTGGGTTTGGAGATCACCATGATGCGCTCGAATCTCGGTTCTGCAGTACCGACAGAAAGCGTGGGTTCATCCCCGGCCACACGTTCTATCCAATCCTTCAGGCCGTTTTCACTTCCCACTCGTTATTGTATCTCTTTCCATATTTTGCCCACTTACCGGGTGTCATCTCTTTCTTCCCGGATTGATAGCTAGGTAGCGTACCGTCCGTTAGCTCAACAAGTCACTGTCAGAGTGGGAGTCAGGCAGGAGCGCAGGCTCACCCTGTGTGCCAACCAGTGAGGGGCGTGTCCCATGACCACGTGTGCAAGTGCTGATCTGGAGTCAGTTTGGCTTGTTTCTCACTAATGGTTAAGATTAGGATTTGAGTACGATCGCATCAGTGCTATAGTTGTGTAAATTGCTGAATTTGAAATGTGTTTAAATTAAAATGTAGCCTATTTTTAAATTATTTTATTTAAATAGACAATTACTGTAATTTGCATGCAAAACCGCGGACCTGGCAACACTGCAGTGAGGCGTTTCACCAGGAGGACGTAGCGCGTAGGAGGATCCCGCTATTTCCCCCAGTCCCCCCCCCAACAGGCGCCCCGACCAACCAGAGAAGGCGCTAGTGCAGCGACCAGGACACGGACCCACATCCGGCTTTCGACCCTAAGACTGAGTTTGAGTCTGTAGGGAAGCCCGACCAAGCCGGAGGCAACATTCCCTACAATTGAGTATGTAGGGATGGCCGACCAAGCCGGAGCCAACATGGGGATTCAAACCGGCGATCCCCATGTTGGTAGGCAACGGAATAGACCGCCATGCCACCAGGATGCTCCTGAAAATGCCCGTTTTTTATTCTTAGCATGCTTCGCTAGTGACAACAGCACACACCAATCAGCTACATATACGTCATCCCAAAGCAGCGTTCAGAATGTGTAGCATTTGCGTCTTACAACAAGTCGTTTATTTGTATGGCCCAAAATCACAAGGTAGTCCTGAAGGGCCCTACAATCAGTGCAATATACAACACACCTCCAATCCTTAGACCCACAACTCGAATGAGGAAAAATTCCACAAGAAAAACCTCATCAGACGAAAAGAATAGGAGAAACCTCAGGAAGAGCAACAGAGGAAGGACCCCAGACGTGCAATAGGTGTCGAATGCACAGAGTACACACAAGTAACAGACATTATAATGTACCATCATAGATGTAATGTAGAATACAATGTAACGATCACGGATGAAGGACCGACCGTGAGGCCGGGGGAGGGGGGTAGTGTGTCGTGCACGGATAAATAGACTCGCTTAGGCCTTGGCTAACTCGTCGGATCCTTTAGTCGACTGGTTAACGTTGTCGCCCGCGGTGCAGGAGATACGGGTTCGTGTCTCGGGTGCGGCGTTTCCCGTACTGTCCCCCGAATTCGCTACAATATATCCAGTTAATACATAGATTATAGCAAAGCCAATTTCAATGCATTGGGTGATACACATTGTAAGGAGAGAGTGCAAGGCATATTTGGTGAATCTGTGACCATCCACGACAACATCAGGCAACGCCACAGACGCAGTCAAGAGAATAGACCTCACATGCACACAGGGGGCAGACTCAGACACAGCGTTCCCACAGAGGGAGAAAGCGGACGAGACCTGAGAACTGATGACAGCGTCGCAGATTAGTCATTGCCAAAACAAATGATGTAAACGCAATTACGGACAAGAACAACGCAAATGATACCTTAGGTCTCTGGGTGGATGGGACTGTGACCAAGGAAACACAGGACACAACACAGACAGGGTCCTAGATCCCGAAGCTGACAGGCGGTTGATCAAGAGACAGACAGAGAGACAGAGAGAGCTGATCCCATGGTTATCAGACAGCTCATAGAAAAAGAAAGTTGGTTGTCACAAAAAATTATGTTTTAACTTAGAGGAATAGTGAGCTGAAAATCTCGTACATGTAGCATATTTCCCAAAAATGTCACATAACCATCCAAAAAATGAACTGAATCTTATGTTACCAGGGAGATATACTTATTGCTGACGCATTGAGTCGATGCCTTCCTTCAACGTTCTTAGTGACAAATTTTGCTGAATGTGGAATAAGTCATTGACTTAAGTGGTTTCACTGAAATACCAGTAGCAGCTTCTAAGTATTGGTTTATGGAGGCTTAAGAGGGTCTGGATAATATCTCGGGATTGTGGCATCTGCTCAGTCGTTGAGCTGGGTCAGAATTGTACGCACACATGTCCATGTATATCTGATGTCCATGGACGTTTCCGTAGGAACTGACAAATTTGAGGGTTGAATCAATAAATTTCTCCCCCTCCCCCCCCTTTTTTCTCTCTCCCTAGTTGTACCCGACCAATTATCCCACTCTTCCGAGCCGTCCCAGTCGCTGTTCCACCCCCTCTGCCAATCCGGGGAGGGTTGCAGACTACCACATACCTCCTCCAATACATGTGGAGTTGCCAGCCGCTTCTTTTCACCTAACAGTGAGGAGTTTCGCCAGGGGGACGTAGCACGTGGAAGGATCACGCTATTCCCCGCGTTCCGCCTTCCTCCTGAACAGGCGCCGCGAAGCGACCAGAGGAGGCAGGAGTGCAGCGACCAGGACACATACCCACATCCCCCAAAATAATAAATTTCTATACGAGTGACACTTAACCTATTCTTCAATTTAGAGGATAGTGCACGTCAACTTTTGTCTGTGACATTATCTAATGTTTGTCATTTTCAAGCCCTCTAAGTAACAACTATTGTCAGTGCTTCACTGTAGGCCCACATAAATACAATAACAATGCAAAGGCTGGGTGCACGGCTGAATAGCTACCAGGATTCTGCATGTGCTCATGCATGTGAACATGCATGCCTGCATGTGTGCACGTGTATGTGTTGTGCATGCATATAAATTTCTCCGAGCCACAGGGAGTAAGTAGTAGCCAGGAGTGAAACCCAGGCCAGAGTGCCAGAAGTGTTAATGAGCATTAAAACGCTCTTAAAGCATAATCATCTGCGCAGACCCTACTTCTGAGGTAATGCCTATCACATGGCCTCTGTTGGCACCCTCACCCCTAACCACAGCCCTCTCTCCCCTAGGCAGAAAATGAAGAAACCAGAATCAATAGGTTATATCAACCCGCCTCGACGACATACTTCTACCATGATCTGACATACCTATCCAACGTTATCAGGTCTGTTTGATGCTGTAAGGTCGTCACTTGATGTTAAATGGTTTGAGTTGGGCGAGAGATGGAAATTTAAGGCAAAATTCAAAATTAACACTGAAGTCGTTTGTTTGTAGAAATAAAAAACAAACCTTTCTCTCTTTGACTGTTCATAATTATCTCTTCATGGGATGGATTAGTAGTCTGTTTACTGGGCAAGTTGGGCAATCACTCATTTGTCCGATCACAGGGGAAATGGCCGCAGTTCACTTGAATAAGGACCCCCTCCTTCACACCGCTGGATGGACAGACTCGAACATATGTGAACGCTTGGGATGAAGTGGACAAAATACTTGACATAGAACCAAAAACAATAGTGTTAGCGTTAGCAGAGCAAAGGCAAAAAGCCAGGTTACACAAAAGATTTGCACAAAACAGGCCACATCAGAGACTCATCAGGGAACGACCCCCCCTCCCCAATAAGGGCAGACATTTGGCCTTCTCAAATGAATCATCTCTTTCTTTAGTTATAGTTAGGATTTCCCTTAAAAGGGCTCTGGAAAGAGAGAAGGATGGAAGTATTACAGAGAGAAGATGGGAGGTGAAACTTTACAATACTGGCTCTTCATGCAAGATCTTCTTTTTTCTTCCTTCTAAGACGAATTTCTCCACAGATATAAGAGATTGAGAGGTGCGTACCGAAGCATCCATTCGCAGTCGTCGAAGGGCTCACAAAAGGAGGAAAAAAGAAAAAGGAAAACGAAACGCATCAGCGTGACGAGTCTTTATCACAACGACGGGCGTGGTGAAGCTAGCTGGCGCTGCTAGGAGGATTTATTAGCTTTCAGCGCAAAATTAAACAAGCCCCGCGTTTACATAACCACCTCAAAATGGCGGTCATAAATTATCGCGCGTGAGCAAATACTTCTGGTGCGCGCCGGTGTCGCGCCCCTTCTTGCTAGCGGAGCGGAGAACAGCTAGCGCCGGGGGGACAAGCATCACCCTGTCCGGCTGACTACTTCAAATAAATACTACGGTCGGTGGGATACATCTTCCGTGAGAATGTATATGGAGCGTCGGGCCGCATTTATGAATTGGACCAAAGAAACTCCCGCGTGTGTAGAAAAAAAATGTCAATCTCTCCATGAGCAGCGGGGCAGCGATAGTTAGTTCCAGAACATTTTCTGACTCACTCATTCAGACGTTGTTTTACAGCACTGACACGCACTCATGACAAGCAGCTAAAGTGCTGCCTAATAAATATTGCCCCCGTTTTTATGCCTGCTTTGAGGTAGCCCCTAATTAACCAGGCACTGCACGCACTCCCCAATGACATATGCCCAAGCGGGGCCAAAAACAACACCGCCGTGAGGGAGGATGAAGGAGTTGGAAGGTGAAGGTTAGTGTGAAGGGGTGTGTGTGTGTGTGTGTGTGTGTGTTTGTGTGTGTGTTTTTATGCACATTATGATTGTTTGTGAGTGTTAACGGTGGTATGCAAGCCTCTGTGTGTGTGTGCATGCATGTGCGTATGTGTGTTTTGTGCACATTATGATTGTTTGTGAGTGTTAACGGTGGTATGCAAGCCTCTGTGTGTGTGTGTGTGTGTGTGTGTGTGTGTGTGTGTGTGTGTGTGTGTGTGTGTGTGTGAGAGAGAGAGAGAGAGAGAGAGAGAGAGAGAGAGAGAGAGAGAGAGAGAGAGAGAGAGAGAGAGATGATCCAAAGGCCACAGGTTTTCTCAGATGATTCAGTTGAAGAGAACCTGCCCATTTGCATTGAGGCTCCAGGCCTGGGTCTCTGGTGCTGGCTCCCAAATGTTGTGTGTGTGTGTGTGTGTGTGTGTGTGTGTGTGTGTGTGTGTGTGTGTGGAGGTGGAGGTCCAGAGGCCAGGGCCCCAGGGAGCAAGAGGAGCCTGCTTCCATGTTGGTGAGGCTGGAGCTCAGCCACCTGCAACGGGAGGAGAAGGAAGCGAGGGAGAGGAGGGAGGAGAGATGGGAGATGGTAAAACAGAGAGAGAAAGAGGGAGGTTACTCAGCAGAAGCAAGAGAGGAAGAGAGACAGACAGACAGACAGACAGACAGACAGACAGACAGACAGACAGACAGACAGACAGACAGACAGACAGACAAAAGGCAAAGAAAGAAAGAGGGAAAGAAAAAGAGAAAGACAGAAGAATTTCAGCCATGTGCAGGAGTGGAGGTGAAATGTATTCATGGAGGGTAGAGGAGCGGAGGTGGACAGCCCCTATTTAACCCAAATGACTGGGCCATGCAGTGAGGCAAGGAAACAGGCAATAAGTTAGCGTTGGGGCTTTCTGGCACTCTAAAGATGTACACATGCTCAGAGGGTTGGGGTTGGGGTGGGGTGGGGTGGGGTGGGGTGGGGTGAGGGGGGTGCAATCAAGTCAGCTCACTCATGTTTCTCTACACACACCTGTAACAACCTCCCGACCGAGGTACTGTTTTCTCTTTACACAAGTCAGATGTCTTTCTCCCGCTTTGAACAATGTAGGCCTGCTTGACTTAGCTTTATCTTCTGCAGGAGCCGTCAGGAATGGGCCGAAAGACGGTAAATTCAGTTCATGGGGGGGGGGGAGCTTGAGAAGAGGTTTGCATCATCAACATTTTGCCCCATGGTGAGTATTCTGCAAGTTGTTAAACGCAGTCTGAATGGCAACAGACGAGACTGAAGCAGCTGCCAAAACTTGGTAGGGAATACTTAATTATAATTGAATAATTTACTTGATGTTGTTGCTTCTCAACGATGTTAACTATAAATTTATAATGGAAACTCTCTTCACCAAAACTCCATTAAGGTAAAAATTTTTGGCAAAGCCGTTTCCTTTTGCTTTGTTGGCGCCAGGTTTCAAAGAGAGATAGTTAACAAAACACAGATGAGGGTGGTGTGAAACGGAATTAAAAATAGCTGAGGCGCTATGTCGGCCGGAGCAATCTAAAAGCTCATCTGTAGGGCGTCCGGGTAGCATAGCGGTCTATTCCGTTGCCTACCACCAAGGGGATCGCCAGTTCGAATCCCTGTGTTCCCTCCGGCTTGGTTGGGCGTCTCTACAGACACAACTGGCCGTGCCTGCGGGTGGGAAGCCGGATGTGGATATGAGTCCTGGTCGCTGCACTAGCGCCTCCTGTGGTCGGTCGGGGCTCCTGTTCGGGGTGGGGGGGAATAGCGTGATCCTCCCACGCGCTACGTCCCCCAGGTGAAACTCCTCACTGTCAGGTGAAAAGAAGCGGCTGGCGACTCCACGTGTATTGGAGGAGGCATGTGGTAGTCTGCAGCCCTCCCCGGATCAGCAGAGGGGGTGCAGCGACCGGGACGGTTCAGAGAGTGGGGAATTTGGCCAAGTACAATTGGGGAGAAAAAAAAGGGGGGGGGTGGAAATCCAAAAAGGAACAAAAAAAAAGAAGAAGCTAATTTGTTGTCTAACATCCATAATATAGTTATTTCCAGATTTGCGTCTTTGGACCAAGGTGACAAGGGCTCACATGTGAAACGACGCGACAGTTGATTTTCAAAGTAGCAGTTATTTATATTGGTGTTGACGCTTGAATCTGCTCTTGTCATTGCAATAGCCAATTAACAAGCGGTAAGTGTTCTGCAGGAACTGCATGGCACGGTGCCATAGACATGGATGGGACCTGGGTCTGTGAGAGACTGAGCCGACCCCCCCCCCCCTTCCAACAGTGACATTTGGTTGCTTCAGCTTTCACCACATGAATATAGTTACCCCACAAAACCCTGTAAAACACACACCTCAACATCTGCACCCCCCCAAAAAATAAAAAAATAAAGTGCTGAATGAGCCTGAAATGCAAATCGCCTTTCAGTGGCCAACAGCTAACTGATGTTTTTCCACAAACAACATTCAGCAAATGACCCCTAATGATCTCGATTCTTAATTATAGCAGTTGCTGTAGACTAGACATGACATCATGGCAACAGGTAGTCGGGTTAGTTCCACGTGCCTTTAATCATTAAGATTGCCATCATAATGGCTGGATACGCCGCTGGTCGGCGAGAGAAGGCCCCTCTGTGTAGCGTAATCTGATAAAAGTGTATCTCCGCTCCGAACACTCTTTAAACAATACCCTGTGATGTTTCAACCAAAACAAGAGAGGAGCCCCCACGTCCCCCCGTGGGACAGTGTATTCCGAGTTTCATCACGGAACGGCGGTTCTTCGCGAGCGTGGTGTAGCGGAAGTGGTCGGGGAGGGGGGGAGAGGGGGGGGACACGACACAGCAGGCTTTGACGCTGCGGGCTGCGAGGACAATTGACAGTTCAGGCTAAAAGATTGAAGCCTTACCAATAACCAGACCTCCACCAGAAAACAATCACCTCCCTGTCATCAAATTCACTGTGCTCCTTTCTCCCCCCCCCTGCCCTCTCTTCTCCATAACCCTGCATGTTGGACGCCTCGGTGTCAGCCACACGAGTTATTCCCCTAATCCTAAACAGATTGGCTTCCGCCACAGCAAAAACCCTCAGTCTGGCCGTCTCCTGGGCGCTCGCTCCGCAGAAACCCCATTAATCGGCAGCACATGGCGATAGGTTATGGAATGGATTATGGGTCCTGCGACGTATGTGGTCTGCTGGCTGCTCGCTCGGCTGCATGGTGACGTTCAGGGACACGTTCCCTAATGCTGTTGTCACTTTTACAGCATCCCGACTGGATATGCGTGCGTGTGTGTGTGTGCGTGCGCGCGCGCGTGTGTGTCTGCTGTCAGTCTTTCTCAACAGCCAGTCTCCTCCGAGACGGAGTCAATGGCTTTCCTCCTGACGCGAACGCTACGTAGAAACTCACGCAGCGAGCTAAACGTGTAATTATCAAACTCGGAGCTGCTTATTAAGACGTGGAGAGGACAAGACGATTGTGTTTCTTTTTCCTTTTTTCTTCTTTTTGTTCCTGGGGACAATGGAGTAATGGAGGTCTGTAGAATCATGTTGAGGAAGAGATTTGTGTGAGGGAGGAAGAGAGAGAGAGAGAGAGAGAGAGAGAGAGAGAGAGAGAGAGAGAGGAGAGAGAGAGAGAGAGAGAGAGAGAGAGAGAGAGAGAGAGAGAGAGAGAGAGAGAGAGAGAGAGAAGGACAGGAAGGGCGGGGGGAAATGAGATAGAAGAGAAAGATACAAGCAAACACACACACACACACACACACAAATACACACACATTCATAGATGTGCACACGCACACACACCACACAGACACACACCCACTCATTCTCTCTCTCACACACACACACACACGCACACACACCACACAGACACACACCCACTCACTCTCTCTCACACACATACACACACACATGCACACGTGCTTGCACGCACGCACGCATGCACGCACACACCCATCCACCCACCCACTCACACACGTGCATGCACACACGCACACACACCCTCAAGACCCACACACACACACACACACACACACACACACACACACACACACACACACACACACTATGTCCTCTTTTGTCAGCTGTGGAACCAATATATTGGTTGTATGCTGTGACAAGTGCATATATATCATTGTGGGTGCATGCCTGTATTTTTGCATAGGGTGTACATGTGTGAGTATGTACATATACATTTGTGTGTGGACGTGTCTCTTCGTTAGGGTTGGGTTGAAGTCTCAGAGACACAGCTGCAAAGGCCTGTTATACCAATAGTCTGCCAAGGGTGCAAAGTGACCGGAATTATCCAAGCATGTACAGTGAACTTTTTGTATGTGTGTGCGTGCGTGTATGGTGGAGTGGGTGTCCTAATTCAGGAGGATAAGGTGAAAATGACATTGCCCCTCACATGCCCAGAAAGAAAAGAGTGGAACATGGACCAGTGGGTTGCACGGACTGTGTTTATGTGTGTGTCTGTGTTTGTGCCTGTGTGTGCATATGTTTCTGTCTGTGTGCGTGTGTGTGCATGTGTGTGTGTGTGGGGGGGGGGCAGGTTTGTGTGCATGTGTGTGTGTGTGTGTGTGGGGGGGGGCATGTTTGTGTGCATGTTTGTGTGTGGGTGTGTGCAAGTTTGTGTGTGTGCGTGTGCGCGTGCGTCCACGTGCATGCGTGAGGAATCCACAACATCATTGTCACGCATGACAGCCATTTGGCATCAACACAGTTGCAGAAATTCTATTTACTCCAATTATAGTTTACAAGAATTCAATATGCGCCTGAGTGTATTCATACACTTGCCTGTGCATGACAATGCAACTGGGCCCACGCTTGTCTTGTCTGGGATTTTTGTTTTTCTGTGCGTGGACATGTGACTAGCTGTTTTGTCCGTCAGTATGAGTTTGTAGGTCTGTGCGCGCAAAGACCACAAACAATGGGAGTGTTTCACAGACGCCACGGCAAGCGGCCTAAGGCCAGAGACACATTGGCCCATCAACAGCCCATACAAAAGATTCTGGCTGGCTTTGCGCCCATTATCTGCCCCCAGTCAGCCGGCCTTTCAGAGAGGCTGTAGAGTGTGCTTTGGTCTATTACAAGTCCTAATAAAGACAGCCAGCGGGAAAACTTGTAAAAATGTAAAAAAGGCCATTTTCAGCCACGCTCAGTTTTGAGAGGGCTGCCTCCACCAGTCAGACAGGACAAACAACGATTAGATGCCTCCCCACACTTCCATCATAGTGCAGGTTATTCACAGTGGTGTAGTGGAGGGTATATGCAGGTATACCCTCCTCTTTTTCTGTCAATTTACAGTATAATCACCCATCAGCCAAAAAAGCCATTGAACTATATAGGAGAGTATACCAACTTTCTCCTTAGTGAGCTACTCATCTAGGTCGCAGTATGCATGCCCCCTTGACGACCACTACACCGCTGGTTATCCATTTTCACAGTGATTGCATGCAACACAAATGAAAATGCTTGCCGCAATGAACACAGCTTTCCCAATTACAGCCACTCTCACTGTGCTGTGAAGGAAGGATGAATGAGCAAAAACATGCAAAGTCATTAAAATGCTCAGACAGAACTCTAGCCTCTCTGCCCCGCAGTATCAAGCACTCGGAGGTGAGTCAAAGTGCTGTTTTGTTTAACTTCGTAGGATTAGAGCACTATCCACAATCAGTTTTTATTTAATTAGAGTGAGAGTCTAAGCTGCGCACTGCTGGTGTGTGCATTGTGCAATGTTACCAGTATTATTAAGGGGCACTTTTTAGAATGTGCCCATTATCCCGAGTTGTGGATATTCACATAATGGAAGAGTAGAGGCATTTTACCAGATGGGTCAGCACAAAGTTAAATCATTGCAAACTCTTTATCGGCTCTTGACGGTGATGAAAGCATTTGAAAGGCTTGCACATCGTAACATAGGAGGGTTAATCATTCAAGGCTAACTACTATAAAATATGTGTGTGCATGGGAGCATGTGTGTGTCTGTAGGCATGCATGAGCACTTGCATGAGCACATGCATGTGTGTGTGCATGCATGAGCGCATGCCTCTGTGTGCCTGCCTGCATGCATGTATGTGTGTGTCTGTGTGCATGCACGAGTACATGCATGTGTGTGTGTATGCACACGTGTGCGCTCCAGTCCCACTATCACCCTTCCATCCCTTTGCACCACATAGCCAGATCAGCTTCCATTAATGTGGGGATTGGTGGAGTGAGTCTAAAGCCATGAAAGCAAAACTGTCTCAAGGACTATCTTTCGTACTCTTGGTGTGCAATTGCATGTTTGCGTTTGTATCGCCTATTTCTCTTCCATTTATCTGCAACACTTTTAAAATGGTGTCTGCACAAGTCAAACCTTTGGGAAAGTCACATTTAGCTCTGCAACGATGGCAAACGTGGTCTAGCAAAGCCCAGAAATGCCTTCTGTTTCCCCTTTGCGTGTGTCGAGATCTGAGAACTTCCCACACAATCCCAGACTGCCTTGTTCTTGATCAAAGGTACACTGTGTTTATTCATACAGTCTGAAAACTATGATAAAGGATCTCCTGTTACAATTAGGGGGATTTTCCCCTCCCCCCCCCCCTCTCACCAATATCTCCATCCTCCTCCCCTGTGGATGTAATGGTCAGATGTTATGGACATGAGAGCACTGACACTGACCTCTGTCTGACATTATGGATAATCTCTTGACCCCGGATATTTACCCTTGCACATATTGTGAAGAGAGATTGCAAGAAAGGAGGGCGATTGGTACACCACACCGCCACCCTATAAAACAGGACTATTTTCATCCGCTATGCTGTTAATAGCATGTTTTGGACTAGTTGAACGATAACATCTACACTTAGGGAGGTGATTTGGTTTTTGACACAGGACTCGGCTCGACCCAAACCGATCACTCCATTTTGCTCCCCACGATTAGAGCGTCTGTTGGACTTACTGAACCCAAGAGCCCTCATTTCGAAAGGTCCCGTCTGCATGGGAACGTGCCCTCTTCCCCCTGCGGTCCCCCCTTTCATCCCCCAGTCCACTTCCTGCTATCTCCAGGGCCGATCTAAAGCTGCGCTATTAGGAGTCCTGTACTTGGTGTGTTGGCGGGCCGATTTGCAACGTCAACACCATCAATCACCCTACCGCTGGGGCCAACCAGCTGGCCGAGCCGTCCCATTCCGCCATCGGACGATTTGTCATCCAATGAGGTTGAGTTGCGTTCATCTGTACCGACACCCCGGCCTCGCACCGCTCTGTGGTACCTTTTACTAAAAAAGCCCCCTTTGATGACTCTGACTTGCCCTGTCTGACTACCATCCCTCTTCCATCCAAGCACAACCGGCTCCTCTGAACACATCTCCCTACGCTGGCTCCTACAGTCTCACCGACTGCCCTCCAAACATCTCAGCTCACTTCGGCCCCATCTCCCAAATCGCCGGGAAACGGTTTTCGATGTCTTCTTGTTTGCACGCTGCATGTGGCAGACTGAAAATCTACACATAACCATTGGACCCGCTGTTGGTATATGTCAGGTTCCCCTTTACGAGGCAAGAGTAGCTCGTATTTGTCAACCATGGTGGCCTAGAGTTTTGCTGACGAAGAAACTGAGCATGGACCACAGAAAAAAGTTTCCCTCGTGCTTTTTTTTTTTGGGTGTGTGTGTGTGTGGGGGGGGGTGTTTGCTGATGTAGGTCTTTACTTACTGAATATGCCATGCAGCCAACAAATAAACAAACAAATAAACATGTAATGGAGAAACCATGAGTCATAGTTCAATAAAACAACGTAGGATATGGTTACCATACTCACATAAAAGACACAAATATTTGACTTCATGTATGCTTTCTGCACACTTGAGCCAGAATCACCGAGTCGGGCAGAGTTTATGTGTCCATTAAAGTCATGGACATGGTCGATAAAATGGTAGGCTTGTCATTAACTATCAGCGAAGAGTCGTGTTTTGTCATCCAAACCCCGTGCCACTAATTAAAACACAATGAGCGGTCGTAAAGCAGCAAGGCGGTGCGGGCAACTTAACTGCAAATTAGAAATCTGTTAAGATAAATAATCATGAGATTATGCAGAATCTCTGAAAACATACACACGACAAATGGCTGTCATGCATGAAAATGATGTCAGGCATTCTTCAGAAAAACACGCGCATGCATGCATGCATGCATGCATGCACGCATGCACACACACACACTTCCCCTCTTAATTGCCCAGTGTTCTTTGCTTTGACTTTTTTCTGGTCCCTTTTACTCTCAAAGCCAGCTGAGAGGCCCTTGGGGAAATGGAGGGTGGGGGTGGGGTGGGGGGGGGGCCTAAGAGTTGTCCAAACAACCCAAATGAAGGTCTGGGGAAGTTCCTCACCCCTTTTGTCTCTGCCGTCTGTGACCCGGGAACAAGCGCAGCACAGTGCCTGGGCCGGTTACGTGTCTGGCGGGGTCAGGGTATGGCTGCTCCGCGGTCCCTCGCAGTCACGCTACCATTTCTGGACTCCCCCATACCACTCTACTGTCTTAGCCGGCCAGCCAGGCCCAGCTGCACACAACTGGCTGCCCTTTACCAGTTCAATCAGCCAAGGTCACCAACAATCAACCAGTGATGATACACATCTGTGTGTGTGTGTGTGTGTGTGTGTGTGTGTGTGTGTGTGTGTGTGTGTGTGTGTGTGTGTGTGTGTGTGTGTGTGTGTGTGTGTGTGTGCGTGCATGCATGTATGCCTGCAGAAGCATGTATTGAACAGCATTCCCACTAAGCACACACACACGTGGATGAAGACACACACAAGCACAGATGCGCGCACACATACACAAGCATGTTCACACACACCCGTAAACACACACACACACACACACACACAAAAAGAAAAACATGTTGTTGCATGTTGTATAGACACAGGATGTGGGCTGTGATGAATTGAAATCATCAACATCCAAGGGGCAGCCGGGATTCACAAAGAGTCCGCAGCGAATCACAATCAACACTATAATTCAGAGTGAAAATGATTTCTGCTAAACAAAACCAGACTCCAAAAAACTGGGCGGCCTTTTAAACGGTCACACGCAACTTTATTTGCCTGTAAATAATTTTCCAACATCCCATTCAAGAAATAGAAACTTTGATTCCAGTTTATGAGAGCATGTTTCACAAGACCTGTGCAAGCCAAAACAAATTGTACCTGGCAGAGATATTGAGCAAGGTTTTCCTCGACCTCTAACAATATTAATGAATTCAGAAACAGTTCAGATCCAAGGCCAGAAGAGATTGCACTTTGAGACAGACGCCAAACATACAGTGGTTGAGCAAAAAAGCTCAATTTGAATCTTAAGAGATTAAAAAAAAAATTAGCATGAACTTTTCTGTCTGGGGGCTGATATTTTTTGTGTTGTTGCAATTATGATTGCAACCTTTGCGTTGTTTGATTTTGTGAGCCCTGGAAGAAGTGGTGTATTTTTTGGGGACAGGGCTCGGTGAATTGGTTGCACTTGTAAAAAAAACATAAATTAGACCCTTGGCATTAGACTTTCTTTGCAAAGTCTTAATGACAAATCACCACTTTCCCTTTCACCTCCTAGTGTTTCACGAGGGCTCTACCCAGGGTGCTTTGCTCCCATCTGAAGCGCCACATCATTGGCTGAGCCGCTTAAGCCTCGCCTACGGCAAGGCTCTCGAGAAGTTATTCTTGGTGTCGTGCCCTGCCAGGACGTCAGCGAGCGAGTCGAGGTGGGCTTGGTACCACTGCGCTCTTTTCCACAAATCCAGACCGACCTGTTTCCAAAGTTTAAGTTTACAGTATGTGGGAATGGCGGTGTTTGATGTCGGTGGAGGGATCGGTTCTGCGTTACTAATGCCTGTGCACACAATCTGACCCAAGTGATTAATCATAAACGTCTTAATAGTTTCCTGCTTCCCTGAATTCAGGGTGTGCAAGCGCGCGCGCGCGCGCGTGTGTGTGAGAGAGAGAGAGAGAGAAAATTAGTTGGGGCCTCAACACAGTTGCAACAATACAGAGTCATAACCTTTTCTTCTCCACTTAATTTAAGACGTTTATGCGCCCCCCCTCTCTCTCGCTCTCTCTCTCATATATATATAGTTTTTTGTTGACGGGTCAACTTTCAAAATAAAAGTACTTGTCTTTTTCTAGAAACAGCTTCCAACATAAACCATATGTGCTGTCACACACTAGAAATGAGAGAAAAGTAATGATGAAATGAAAAGAAAAGCACAATAATAATGAGCAAAATTAAGAGAATAGTGACACATGTCCATTATGGGGTGTTAGCTTAACTCATAAACGAATTGCAAACAAACAAACAAACAAATAAATAAATCATGTGCTTCGTAGCTATGCAGGTTTTTCTTCTTGAATCCTCAGCTGCAGTTTTCCTCCTCTTCTTTTTTTTTTAAAGCCAAACTGAAGAAATAACTATAATGACATTTTAAACAATTTCTGCAAGGGAACTGGCGGTGTTGCCGGCGTCTGTGGGTTTAATAAATCTCAGGGATTACCCGAAGCTGTGCCGGCTTCATCCTTCACATCATCCCGAAATTTGCAAATCGTTTATTGGCTCTATTAACGTTTAGATTTGTAAGCGCTCGGGAAATAAAATGTCCCTCCTGAAGGTGTGTGTGTGTGGGGTGGGGTGGGGGTGGGGGGTGGAGTGGGGGTGGGGGTGGGGTGCATGTTTATTATTTTAAGCCACCAAATAAATACATGGTTTCAGCCACAGACAGCTTGGCAAGCTTGTCCAAACCATTTTTCTGTCTGGAATTCAAGCAGTACATCAATATTAGATGGATGGGTGGGTGGGGGGTGGGGATGGGGGTTGGGGTTGGGGTGCTGCTATAAGCTATTGTTGGTGAGAGTTGGGGTTGTGCCTGAAATAAACCTGAAAAAAAATCACGTGTTATAATTTCCTTTTCAAATCCTCAACTGAAGGGGCATTTTGAAAAACCAAGCTGAAGCAGACTAAGGTGTTGGCGACAGTAAAACAATATAAATCCTCTGTGGCTAAAGACAGACAGACAGAGAGAGAGCGAGAGAGAGAGATTGTTCAGAGTAAATAACCCACAATCCCCACAGCTCGCCCCCTTACTCGATGTCAATCCATGACTTTTCTGGGCATATTTTCAGGACTGACACTTGTGCATAGACTAGTCCAGCAGGAACCGGAAAGACATTTATATTCTTTTTTTGGGCCCCCTCCCCCCCTTTTCTACCCAGTTGTATCCCCGAGCCATCCCGGTCACTGCTCCACCCCCTCTGCCGATCCGGGGAGGGCTGCAGACTACCACATGCCTCCTCCGATACATGTGGAATCGCCAGCCGCTTCTTTTCACCTGACAGTGAGGAGTTTCGTCAGCGGGACGTAGCGTGTGGGAGGATCACGCTATTCCCCCTAGTCCCCCCCTCCCCCAGGCGCCACAACCGACCAGAGGAAGCGCCCGTGCAGCGACCAGGAGACATATCCCCATCCGGCTTCCCACCCGCAGACACAGCCAATTGAGTCTGTAGGGACGCCTGACCAAGCCGGAGGTAACACGGGGATTCGAACCGGCGATCCCCGTGTTGGTAGGCAACGGAATAGACCGCTACA